>NC_069506.1:61411037-61711037 GCF_027579735.1 Bombina bombina
ACACAGCTATATATGTAAATACCAGTTCAATAATTACATTTTCATTAGAGGATTTTTTGTTGAACTTTTATGTTCCTGTAATATATAATATAGTAACAAAGCACATAAACTAAAATATAAAGCAAACTATGGCTCTAACCTCTGAATAAGCAAAACTCTGGTTAGAGAAATTTTAAATATTGTATTCTATACTAAGACTGTAGCACCACCTAGTGGCCAATAAAAGCACATTTTAGTAGATTTTAAAATCACCTGAACTGACAAAAGGAACAAACAATTATTAAAATTATTTTCTGTAATTTATTTTGTACAAAAAATGAATCATGGTTTAAAAAATCATCAAAAATATTTGTGACCTTTGAATTGAAAGCACAAATTAGCATATGTTAAGTATTTGTTTTTGTATCAGCAAGTTGGCAATGCTGATCACTTCCTCTCTTTTTCCTGGTAAATGATGTGGATTATGTTATAGTTTTATAATTCAGCTAAAAATAATTAAGCCATGCATCAATTTACTCATAGTTCCTTAAAGAGGTTAAGCACATGAGTAAAGTTCAGCTCCAGAGCTGCAACCATTGCAACTCACAAACTAAACGCAGCTGGTAATTTTTGGGGTTGTGTAACTGCGGTTGCATTTGGCTTTCTGGCTGTTTCCTGTGGGGACCAGCAGTTCTCTGTAGCTCCAAAGCAGGACTTTTAACCCTAACTGTATTTTTTTTTTTATTCATATTTCAGATGGATCATGCAATTTAAAACAACTTTCCAATTAATTGCTATTATCTGATTTGTTTCGTTATGTTTGTATGTGTTGTTAAAAAAAGAATACTTAGGTAGCAGCAATGCATTACTAAGTATTAGCTGCTGAATGGTGGGTGCACAAATATGCCTATTTTCATAGGTTCACTGGATCTGTTCAGCTAGCTCCCAGTAGTGCACAAAGGATACCAAGAGAATGAAGAAAATTTACTTATAGAAGTAAATTGGAAACTTTTATTAAACGTGTTACTATTTATCTGAATCATGAAATAAAACATCTGGGTTTAATGTCCTTTTAAACATACAGAAAGCACTGTTTGCGTGCCACAGAGATATGTTAGTCCAGAGCAGACACGGTCAGTGAGATAATCATCATCAGCAGTCACACAGCTGGGTCATGTGGCTGCTGCTGATTGTCTCATCGGCTCTTTACCTATGTGTTTAACCTATTTATAGGGGTTTAACCTCAGACTTGCAGCGTTGCTTAGAATTTATAATACAGTTTCTACCTTATAACATCTCGTCCCTTGTCTCTTTTAACCAATAGATATTTAGGTGATAAAGTCTTTCTTTGGGAGTTTCACTGTCCTCATTAGAATATAATTTAATTTGTTTATATCTTATGCAGTTAAATACTATTAATGCTGCTTATTAATAATAATAAAAACATATCTAAGGAATATGATGGGGGAGTATAGGAGGTCAGTAAACCTCTTTAACAGAGAAAGCTCAAACTGGCTTTAATCTTCTTAAAGGGATAGTCTAGTCAAAATGAAATTTTCCTGATCCAGATAGAGAATGCAATTTTAAGCAACTTTCTAATTTACTCCTATTATTATTTTTTCTTCGTTCTCTTGGTATCTTTATTTTAAAAAGCTGCAAAGTAAGCTAAGGAGCCAGCCCATTTTTGGTTGAGAACCTGGGTAGCACTTGCTGATTGGATGGTTACATTTAGACACCAATCAGCAATCGCTACCCTGGTGCTGAACCAAAAATGGTCCGGCTTCTATGCTTACATTCCAGCTTTTTTTAAATAAAGATACCAAGAGAATGAAAAAAATTTCATAATAGGAGTAAATTAGAAAGTTGCTTAAATTTGCATTCTCTATCTGAATAATGAAAGTTTAATTTTGACTATAATATCCCTTTAACAAAAAAAAGAAAACAATTTTTTGTCTGCCCCAATACCTTTTTTTTTTTTTTTTTTAAATTGAATTACAAAAGATATTAAAAAGGGACATGAAACCCAATTTTTTAAAAAAATTCTTGATTCAGATAGAACAAGTGATTTTAAACAACTTGTCAATTTAATTCTATTATCTAATTTGTTTTGTTCTCTTGATATTCTTTGTTGGAAAAGATACCTATGTAGTCTCATGAGCTGCTGATTGGTTGCTGCACATACATGCCTTTTGTAATTGGCTGAGCAATGTGTTCAGATAACTCTCATTAGTGCATTGCTGCTCCTTCAACAATGGATACCAAGAGAATAAAGCAAAAGTAAATTGAAAAGTTTTTTAAAATTGTATTCTCTATCTGAATCTTGCAAGAAAAAATTTGGGTTTCATGTCCCTTTACACAAGCATTGAAGTTACTTTTTGTATAAATCTCTAGTATATCAGGAATTAAAGCTTTATTGATTTGCTGAGACCAGCAAATTAGTTCTGAATACCAAGCAGGGCACTAGCAACATATCACCACTAAACTAAAGCATTGGTGGAAATCATAAAAGACAGCTAATACAAGGGATTTTTATTAAAATCAATATGATTTTTTTTATTAAATAGGATTTCTTTTTAAAGGGACACTGAACCCAAATTTGTTCTTTTGTGGTTCAGATAGTGCATGCAATTTTAAGCAACTTTCTAATTTACTCCTATTATCACATTTTCTTCATTCTCTTTATTTGAAAAGCAAGAATGTAAGTTTAGATGCCGGCCCATTTTTGGTGAACAACCTGGGTTGTCCTTGCTGATTCGACAGCACCAATAAACAAGTGCTGTCCATGGTACTGAACCAAAAATGTGCTGGCTCCTTAGCTTAGATGCCTTCTTTTTCAAATAAAGATAGCAAGAGAACGAAGAAAAATTGATAATAGGAGTAAATTAGAAAGTTGCTTAAAATTGCCTGCTCTATCTGAATCATGTAAGAAAAATTCTGGGTTCAGTGTCCATTTAAATAAATTGTTTTTCTTGAGGAAAAATCTTTCTAAATATATTTAATATGGACTCTTTCCATCTTTAGAGAAAAAAATTATCAGGTAAGCATAATTTATGTTTTTCTTCATAAATGGAAAGAGTCCACAGCTGCACTCATTACTTTTGGGAAAACAATACCCAAGCTACAGAGGACACTAAAAGGGACAGTCTACCATAGAATTGTTATTGTTTTAAAAGATAGATAATCCCTTTATTACCCATTCCCCAGTTTTGCATAACCAACACAGTTATATTAATATACTTTTTACCTCTGTGATTACCTTGTATCTAGGAACCTTCTTCCAGCCCCCTGATCACATGACTGTGACTGTTTATTATCTATTGTCTTGCATTTAGCATTGTTTTGTGCTAAATCTTAAATAACCCCCTGTGCCTGAACACAGTGTTATCTATATGGCCCACCTGTACTTTCTGTCTCTTTGTGTTGAAAAGAGATTTAAAAAGCCTGTGATAAGAGGCGGCCCTCAAAGGCTTAGAAATTAGCATATGAGCCTACATATGTTTAGTTTAAACTAAGAATACCAAGAGAAAAAAGCAAATTTGATGATAAAAGTAAATTGGAAAGTTGATTAAAATTAAAAGTCCTATCTGAATAATGAAATTTATACTAGACTGTCCCTTGAATGCAAAACGGGTGGGGTACAAGAGGCGGCCCATTTTGAGGGCACCAGGCCTGCAAATCCCTACCCAGAAAAACCCGCTTTGTCCAAAGCCGAGAAAACTTTGAAAAAAGAAAAAAGCCCCAAGGACACTGACCCGCAGATAGTGCAGAAGCCTTGCTAGAGACCGCAGAAATAGACTCAACTGAGCCAACACGCCTCCAGGAGACACCGCCGCCCAGCAGTCGGTCCCCAACCACACACCCCTTACTAGAGAAAAGGGATCAACTACCGAAACTTCTCAAAAAGGAGAAGACGTGGAAGAAAAAAAAATCAAGGATTTCCGAAGACCCCTAAATAGGGTACAACAAGTTCCAAATAAAATAAGGAACCCCGGGAAACAGAACCAAGCTCACAGAGACCCGAACCGGTCTTGAGAAACAAGGCAGGCAATGCCAAGACCCCAGATCCTACAGAAACTACAAGGTTAAGACCGGGAATCTGAAGCCGAGGAGAAAACTGCTCCTAAAAACAGTGCAACTGCACCCTAAAGGACAACTGAAGACAGAGTCCTCCAGTTACAAGATATCTCAGAATATAGAAATATTCAGAGATCGAATACGAGCAGCAACCCTAGATAAGCGAAAACCTGAGTCAACACCACATGCCACAGTCATACCAGGATGACTCTGAAATAGAAAATATCAATCCCTAATTGTCAGACTTCAAAAACATCCACTAAAAGTGGGCACAGCACAGGCTATCCAAAAGCCGCCAGTCCTTCTTAACATCTTGAACATGGAGAATCACAGAAACTCAAAGAGGCTCACCGAACCTCAAATGACCCGAGGACGTACAACAGATCTCAGATCTTGGTCCACACCGGACCAGCCCAAGCGACAGGCAGGTCTGAAAAACAGGGGAACATAAAGGATCCCATTCACCAATCCCCAGGGAAGGACAGAATGAGGAGAAATCGGCCACCCCAACAGAACTCGGGAGCCCAAAAAGCTCCTTCAAATGGGTCCTCCCAAAGAGAACCCCATAGGAGATGAACATAGCAAGATGCAGTAGATCCCTATGAAAACCCAGCATAACTGACAGTCTCAACATGGAGATTGCAATCTCCACAGACGAAGCCGAACATACAGGATAAAAACACCTGTTCCAACCTCCTGCACACAGGACAGGACAACAACCCCTTAGAGAGAGGAACCCCCCCCCCTTAAGAAGGGCAAACAACCCCCCCAAAGGGAAAGGCACATATAAGAACAGTGCACATGCTCACCAAACATGAGCCATAGTCTGTTGAAAACAAAAGCCGAATGAAAATCATCCAGACGTCACTAATGAACACAGAAAGAACTCCCCCTGAAGGGGAGCACAAATTGTTCAAAGGACAAGGAGCGTATCCGTAGGCCATAACCTATGGTCCCTGGAAAAACTGGATCACCCCGAACCAGCCACAGGATCATAAGTTTCCGGACATCCAGAAAGATCCAAGACAAAAACTAAAGGTCCGAGCCCCAGAATTGTTTAAAACAAACAACCCCCCAGGGAACACAATTACCCCATCTGAAGAAGCAGACCTCACAGGGGAATAACCGGACTACCCCGGAGAACGGGAACAAGACTCACTCGTAGATCCCAACCTAAAAGGTAGAGAACACTCCTTGTGGAAGTCCAACACTCCAAAAAGGAGCTAGGGCACGACAGTGACGCGCCAGGAGTCTAGGGAGAACATCGAGGACGAGTCACCCAAAGAGTGAGTAGAACAAAGGCTAGTCTCCATGTGTCCTCAGAGTGCATAACTAGAGGACCACACCCAAGGAAAAAGAATGCAGAGCATCCCAACCCCGAAGGAGACAACACAGCCCAACATCCCTGATAGGGAAACGACAAACTTCCTAGGAGTAGGAAAAGCCACACAGCCCTCCTTGAAGAGAGTATAATCATCAGATGACTATTTCTCCAACCACAAGGCTACCTTGTTATCCCCCTAAGGCGGCCAAACCGCTAAGGAGAACGGACAAAGTCCAGAAAGCGAACCCGAAGGAAGAGCCTTTAAAAGAAACAGATCCAGAAAAAAAAGACAATTCCAAGGAGCCCCTGAAGGCAAGACGGCCAGAAACCGGCAGCAAGGAGGCCCTGAGTCCTCCAAACTTTGAACCTACGTGGGGAAGGAAACACTCAAAATCCTGACGAAATAATGGAACAACAGAGTGTGTCGCAGTGGAACTTCACAGAGTCCCAGTCGACCAGCTAGAAAGGCTAACAAGGACTGAACCAATCACCCATGCCTCGTGGACCCTCAGGTCCTCTCAAAATGCTTAGCTGAACTTGTTACAAACAAGAAATAACACCAATAATAATGTGAAGCACTCAGCGCCCCAACCGGACCAGTCAGGCAGAACAGGCGCCACTTGTCTGAAACAGGCCGCAAGAACAGAAGGATCTGAACCCAATCAGGACCAGCCTGAAACCAAGGGCCGATACTGTCAAGGCCACAGATAGTCACCGCCAGGGATGGGAGATAAACAGCAGACAAACATAAGACTAACATATCCTCACACCAAACAAACTTCCGTAGAAGGAAACTGAGCGATCAAAAAATCGCGAGCATCAATTCCAGAAAAAATTCCCGAAGGAAAAGCTAAATATGAGCTCAAAATAAAAAATCATCCTAAACGGATTAAAACAAAAGATAAGGCAACCAGTAGGTTATCGCCCAAGAAGAACAGACACACCAGCAGGACCGGGATCCTGTTCTTCCAGCTCAGAACTGGAAAGGAAACTCAATACACAAGGCTATAAGAAGATTACTTCATCCTC
The DNA here is from genome assembly GCF_027579735.1 of Bombina bombina. Taxonomy (NCBI): domain Eukaryota; kingdom Metazoa; phylum Chordata; class Amphibia; order Anura; family Bombinatoridae; genus Bombina; species Bombina bombina. Next base: position 61,417,444 of record NC_069506.1, read on the forward strand.
TTATACCTAAGCCTGCGAGCCTTTCGAAGGTAAAGACTGAGAATCCCCATATCCATTAAGGATGGGATGCTCCAACAACACCAAAATGTGCCTCAGTAGGACACGAAGGCGCACCAGTCTATAACGGAAGGCACAGCATACCTTCGCCAGAGCAGAAAACAACCCCGGCCCGAAGGTTGACCCCCTGAAGCCTCAGGGACAGTCGTTCCCCCGGAGAGCTGAGTAGGCCATCCCATGCATAAGGAGCCCCGGCTAATGAAACACGTACAATATCATAAGCACACAAGCCATGAGCCTAAGCAACACTACACATAAGCAGGTCGAATCACATAACAAACATGATTAAAAAAAGCCCTGTTCAATAACCCCCCCTCAGGAGATATTAACCCTTGATTCCAAGATACGAAAGGAGCCTAACTGAGACCCTGATTATAGTTAATCCTGCAAGGTGAGAGCCTCTTGGGAAAACATTTGTATTACAATACAATCATAACAAAAGTAAAATGAAACGAGCTTACCGGAATCTACGCCGTGGAACAGGAACATGGCCTTTCAAGTGTGACAGATAGTAGCCTCGCCTTTGCCATGGACTTGAGAGAAGAAAGCAGGCAGTGAAACTCGTCAACGCTGACGGTTTGTCGAGCTGTTAATATGAGTCGGGATGGGTTCACAGAAAGACTCTCCCTGCATCTCCGGATTCTAACTTTCGTCTATGCTCTCACTGAGAGGCTGACAGCATTACTTAAAACTCCAGTCTCATGCCGAAGAGTACTACCCTCCATAAGAGACTATCGAAACTTCTGACACTTCTCTGCCAACCACCTGGGACGAAAAGCAAAGAATGACTGGGGGATGAGGGAAGTGGGAGAGGTATTTAATCCTTTGGCTGGGGTGTCTTTGCCTCCTCCTGGTGGCCAGGTTCTGAACTCCCAAAAGTAATGAATGCAGCTGTGGACTCTTTCCATTTATGAAGAAAAATTGCATGCTCTTATGAATATGAGCATGTCATTTGTGAACTAGAAGGTCCCTTTAAGTTCATCAATAGTAACTTATTTTGTATACCATTTTAACTAAAAATGTGATTATAATTTTATTTTGAGGAATTATCTTTCACATAAGTGTGAGTATAATCTAATGTAGCCCTTAGCCAATCACACCATTAGTGACCAGCTTGGTACGCTTCCTGTTGGCACTGGTTTTTAGCAACACTTAACCTTTAAAGGGACATTAAAAGTGATATTTGTGCTCCAATTCGCTAATGTGCGCTGGTATTACAAGTTGTCAGCAATGCAAACGTGAGCTTGCATTCACATTGCTGGGAAACATTGCGCTCACGAGAGCATGTGCGCTTCCATAGGCTCAAATGGAAGCCTAGTTCTCATGCCGAAACAGCATGAGAACCTCTTGTAGCAAAGGGGGTAAAGTGTAGCAAAGGGGGTAAGCAGCGATGGTAGCAAATATAAATATATATATGATTTTATAAATATATTTATGTGTTAAATTTGCATATACACATTAAAGGGACATAATACTCATATTCTAAATCACTTGAAACTGATGCAGTATAACTGTAAAAAGCTGACAGGAAAATATCACCTGAGCATCTCTATGTAAAAAAGGAAAATATTTTACCTCACAATCTCCTCAGCTCAGCAGAGTAAGTTCTGTGTAAAAAATTATACTCAGCTACTGCCCAGCTGCAGGTAAAAAAAAAAAAAAAAAAATGAAGAAATGAACAGCAGCCAATCAGCATCAGCAGTGCTGAGGTCATGACCTCTTACTGTGATCTCATGAGATTTGACTTAACTCTCATGAGATTTCATAGTAAGCTTCCTTTACCTAATTGGTGAAATAATATGAGAGTGCACAAGGCTCATCCTTTCAGCTGTCCCAGGATAGACACACTAAAATGCTTCTTAGGAATCCTTTACAATGGGAGGTGGCTACTGAGGAACTTTTGAGGTAAAATATCTTTCTTTTTTACATAGAGATGTTCAGGAGATATTTTCTAGTCAGCATTTTACAGCTATGCTGCATCACTTTCAAGTGTTTAAACATTTGGGTATTATGGCCCTTTAACACAAACATATATGTATATAAGCATATACATATATTTACTGGGAACTCACAGTTCCCATAAACAGCAATGTAAAGGCACTTTTCAGTGGCGTTTTGTTTTTTCGAACACCCCACTCCCGCCAATTTTACCCCCAAAATACTGCCTAGGGCAGTTATTTTATTAAAAATTAAAGATGCTGCTATCTTTTACTTTTTAATAAAATACACTGCACTGTATTTTGGGGGCATTTGGGGCCCATTTATAAAATTAACCGAAGATCTGATCTCGCAAGCTTGCAGTAGCAATAACCAGCCACTAGTAATGGCTGGTTAATTATCGGGTGCCCGCAAACGTGCAAATTTGACTGTGTGTGCGCAATAATTTAGCACTCCACTTGTAATCTAGCCCTAAATAAATCATTAATTGAATGATACATTTAGAGCAATATAAACCTGAGAATAATATAAACATGTATTTTTATAAAAACTTAAATTATGCTTACCTGATAATTTTCTTCTGACGGGGAGAGTCCACAGCTGCATTCATTACTTTTGGGAACTACAGAACCTGGCCACCAGGAGGAGGCAAAGACACCCCCAGCCAAAGGCTTAAAGGGACACTAAACCCAAATTTTTTCTTTCGTGATTCAGATAGAGCATGCAATTTTAAGCAGCTTTCTAATTTACTCCTTTTATCAATTTTTCTTTGTTCTCTTGCTATCTTTATTTGAAAGAGAAGCTTTTTTGGTTCAGACCTCTGGACCGCACTTTTTTATTGGTGGATGACTTTATCCACCAATCAGCAACAAAACCCAGGTTGTTCACCAAAAATGAGACGGCATCTAAACTTTGTTTATTGCATTTCAAATAAAGATACCAAGAGAATAAAGAAAATTTGATAATAGGAGTAAATTAGAAAGTTTCTTAAAATTCCATGCTCTATCTGAATCACGAAAGAAAAAATTTGGGTTCACTGTCCCTTTAATTACCTCCCTTGCTTCCCTTATCTCCCAGTCATTCTGCCGAGGGAACAAGGAACAGTAGGAGAAATAAAAGGTGCCATAAGAATAAAAAACGAAATATACGGCCACCCCATAGATAAAAACGTGGGCGGGGAGCTGTGGACTCTCCCCGTCAGAAGAAAACAAAATTATCAGGTAAGCATAATTTAAGTTTTTCTTCTTAAACGGGGAGAGTCCACAGCTGCATTCATTACTTTTGGGGAAACAATACCCAAACTATAGAGGACACTGAATGCAAAACAGGCGGGTACAAGAGGCTGCCCCTTCTGAGGGCACCACAGCCTGAAATCACCCAAACCCGGACAAAAAAACTGCTTCTCCAGAAGCAGAAAGAACAAAAAATGGAAAGGACCGAGTAACTGCCCATCAGTTAAAACCAGCAAGGCCCTTGCTAGAGACCGCCCAGATCACTAGACTCAACCGAGCACAACGACCTCCGAGAAGACAAAGTCCCACAGGCTCCAAGCCACACATGAACTCACCCCCGACCCGAGAGAAGGGGGGACCTCCACATTCTCCCAGAAGGGAAGAAGAAGTACTCAGATAAGAGAGTCCAAAAGGACCACCAGACAAATAACTAGGACAACAAAGAACCCCAAGCATAACTCTAAGAGCGCAACCAAGGTTGCAAAAGGACAAAAACACGTAGAGAACAAACCCTACCGACCGAGCAGAGTGAAGGGAGGAAAATTCCCAGACCCCTATCTGCATGGAAGTCCAAGAGACCAAGTAACGCCCCAATCCTGGAACCTAGAGGGACAAGATAGACCCCCTCCCTTACACAGAGTGCAAACCCGCACTCAGGATAGAGCGACCGAGGAATAAAACCACCCCCGGGACCCGCTAAAAAATAGCACCATAATATCTTATTATGCTCCGGATGAAGCCACAGGCTTCCCTCTGCTAAAGAGGTCAAAGCGGACACAAGCCGCCAACACTAGCTAATCAAAAGCTAGGAATCTGCACCAGGACTCTCCCAGAGGAAAAACTCTGAAAAGTGCAGAGCAACTCCCTCCCAAGAAAAACATGGAGGAATGGATAGCACCCAAAACCAGCAGAGAAGAGCTACCTGCTGAGGGAAGGAAACACAGTGAAGCCTCCCACCTAAGGAAGGCCCACAAGATCTATCAATAAGACGCGGTTCAAGGCTCAACAGAGCAGTCAGATCCCTGACCCCCACTCCGAGGTAACGGACCCAGCACCAAAGCAACTGACAATGTCCAAAGGACAAGGGAATTAAAAGTTCCCCAAACCATCAAGACCCTCAGGAATGAGAAAGGAGGGGATCCAGACCCCCCCCCCCCAAGGGCAAGCTCGGGTTCCAGAACCCAGAAACAGCTTCCTTCCCAATAGAAGGGACACTCCCAAAAAAAAAAGGAGACTGAAACTACAGAAACAGAATGACACCAGAAATCCAATCGCTCACATGACATTGTGTACACAAGGCAGGGAAGACCCCACTGAACATAAGAAGAAAAAGACCTCCGGGGCACCAAGCGGATACTGTGGAATGCCCAAACCTTCCCCAAAGGGAGGGGAAACGCAAACATAACCGCTCACCCGCCCACAGACATGGAGCGTAAAGCTGTAGACGGATGTCAAAAAGACAATACCGATTGATAGGAACCATCCGGCTACTACAGCTGACACAGGAGAAATTCCAACTCTCGGTTAAAAGAAAGAAAACCGCGCCCGAAGGGGCAAAGGGCGTTCCGGAACCCGGAAACTGGGCTGTTCAGATCCATCTAAGAGATCTGAAAACAGGAAAACCAAAACATCCAGTCAAAGACAAGGATCAGGGCCATAAAACCAGACATCCGGTACCCGGAGCCGGCGTCAAACTATGAACCCCTGAGGAAACCTAGGTTTACGCCATCCAGCGAAGACCGTGCACCAAAGGTGATGAAATCACAGCCCCATCCAAGGGTCCATGGACACTGAACGTTCACATAAGCATCCCAAAGACAGGGGTCTTAACCCCTAAATGATCGAGAGACATCACCCCTAAGTCTAAAGACTAATGAAAAACTTACAAGAGAACAGAGCTCAAAACCTAGAAATCTAGTTTGAGAAGATGAATAGTCTCCAAAGATCCTATCAGGATCAACCTCCCGGAAACCCCTACAGCTCAAGAAATTTACGAATGAACGAGCATCCCAACTCCGGACGAGCAACAGATCAAACCGAAACGCCTAGCAGGCGCAACCGCAGGAAAAAGAGGCGACAATCTCCAGAGCTCCAAAAATTATGGAAGCAGCCGTGATGCCGTAGGGGAAACAAAGGACCAAAAACCACAGTTTCCAGAAACAGATGACTAGAAAACCAGCCCCATGAAGGGGAAAAAGTGGCACAGCAACCTCGACCCCTTAAGGAAGAGGTACCGTCGCCAAGGATTCAAAAAGGACAGCCAAGAGAAGGAATACCAATAGAGGAGACGAGTAATTGCCACCTAACCTGGTACCACAGATTTCTAAAGAGTCATCTGAACTTCCAACCCTATCGGGAAGGAGAAGCTCTAGCTCCAAAGCCAAAGGACCTCAGGAACCCTGTGATGAAAGGCAAAGAATGACTGAGGGAAGTGGGAGGAGTATTTAAGCCTTTGGCTGGGGTGTTTCTGCCTCCTCCTGGTGGCCAGGTTCTGTATTTCCCAAAAGTAATGAATGCTTCTGTGGACTCTCCCCGTCTAAGAAGAAAATGACAGTTTTTTAAATATGGAAAAAACATAATTTATGCTTACCTGATAAATTTATTTCTCTTGTAGTGTATCCAGTCCACGGATCATCCATTACTTATGGGATATTCTCCTTCCCAACAGGAAGTTGCAAGAGGATCACCCACAGCAGAGCTGCTATATAGCTCCTCCCCTAACTGTCATATCCAGTCATTCGACCGAAACAAGACGAGAAAGGAGAAACCATAGGGTGCAGTGGTGACTGTAGTTTAATTAAAATTTAGACCTGCCTTAAAAGGACAGGGCGGGCCGTGGACTGGATACACTACAAGAGAAATAAATTTATCAGGTAAGCATAAATTATGTTTTCTCTTGTTAAGTGTATCCAGTCCACGGATCATCCATTACTTATGGGATACCAACACCAAAGCTAAAGTACACGGATGATGGGAGGGACAAGGCAGGATTAAACGGAAGGAACCACTGCCTGAAGAACCTTTCTCCCAAAAACAGCCTCCGAAGAAGCAAAAGTATCAAATTTGGAAAATTTGGAAAAATTGTGAAGCGAAGACCAAGTCGCGGCCTTGCAAACCTGTTCAACAGAGGCCTCATTTTTAAAGGCCCAGGTGGAAGCCACAGCTCTAGTAGAATGAGCTGTAATCCTTTCAGGGGGCTGCTGTCCAGCAGTCTCATAGGCTAGGCGTATTATGCTCCGAAGCCAAAAGGAAAGAGAGGTTGCCGAAGCTTTTTGACCTCTCCTCTGTCCAGAGTAAACGACAAACAGGGTAGATGTTTGACGAAAATCTTTAGTAGCTTGTAAGTAAAACTTCAAGGCACGGACTACGTCCAGATTATGCAAAAGATGTTCCTTCTTTGAAGAAGGATTAGGACACAATGATGGAACAACAATCTCTTGATTGATATTCTTGTTAGAAACCACCTTAGGTAAAAACCCAGGTTTGGTACGCAGGACTACCTTATCTGCATGAAAAATCAGATAAGGAGAATCACATTGTAAGGCAGATAGCTCAGAGACTCTCCGAGCCGAGGAAATAGCCATCAAAAACAGAACTTTCCAAGATAAAAGTTTAATATCAATGGAATGAAGGGGTTCAAACGGAACTCCTTGAAGAACTTTAAGAACCAAGTTTAAGCTCCACGGGGGAGCAACAGGTTTAAACACAGGCTTAATTCTAACCAAAGCCTGGCAAAATGCCTGGACATCTGGAACCTCTGCCAGACGCTTGTGCAAAAGAATAGACAGAGCAGAAATCTGTCCCTTTAAGGAACTATCTGATAATCCTTTGTCCAAGCCCTCTTGGAGAAAAGACAATATTCTAGGAATCCTAACCTTACTCCATGAGTAATTCTTGGATTCACACCAATAAAGATATTTACTCCATATCTTGTGGTAGATTTTCCTGGTAACAGGCTTTCGTGTCTGTATTAAAGTATCAATGACTGACTCGGAGAAGCCACGCTTTGATAGAATCAAGCGTTCAATCTCCATGCAGTCAGTCTCAGAGAAATTAGATTTGGATGATTGAAAGGACCTTGTATCAGAAGGTCCTGTCTTAGAGGCAGAGTCCATGGTGGAAAGGATGACATGTCCACTAGGTCTGCATACCAAGTCCTGCGTGGCCACGCAGGTGCTATCAGAATCACAGATGCTCTCTCTTGTTTGATTTTGGCAATCAGTCGAGGGAGCAGAGGAAACGGTGGAAACACATAAGCCAGGTTGAAGAACCAAGGCGCTGCTAGAGCATCTATCAGCGTTGCTTCTGGGTCCCTGGACCTGGATCCGTAACAAGGAAGCTTGGCGTTCTGGCGAGACGCCATGAGATCCAACTCTGGTTTGCCCCAACGATGAATCAACTGAGCAAATACCTCCGGATGGAGTTCCCACTCCCCTGGATGGAAAGTCTGACGACTTAGAAAATCCGCATCCCAGTTCTCCACGCCTGGGATATGGATTGCTGACAGGTGGCAAGAGTGGTACTCTGCCCAGCGAATTATTTTTGAGACTTCTAACATCACTAGGGAACTCCTGGTTCCCCTTTGATGGTTGATGTAAGCCACAGTCGTGATGTTGTCCGACTGAAATCTGATAAACCTCAGAGTTGCTAACTGAGGCCAAGCCAAAAGAGCATTGAATATCGCTCTTAACTCCAGAAAATTTATTGGAAGGAGTTTCTCCTCCTGAGTCCACGATCCCTGTGCCTTCAGGGAATTCCAGACTGCACCCCAACCTAGAAGGCTGGCATCTGTTGTTACAATTGTCCAATCTGGCCTGCAAAAGGTCATACCCTTGGACAGGTGTACCCGAGACAACCACCAGAGAAGAGAATCTCTGGTCTCTTGATCCAGATTTAGCAGAGGGGACAAATCTGTGTAATCCCCATTCCACTGACTCAGCATGCATAATTGCAGCGGTCTGAGCTAAGGAAGGGCGCGGAATGGAGTGAAGAACACGGGAAGCATTTAGAAGTTTTGATAACCTGGACTCCGTCAGGTAAATTTTCATTTCTACAGAATCTATAAGAGTCCCTAAGAAGGAGACTCTTGTGAGTGGGGATAGAGAACTCTTTTCCTCATTCACTTTCCACCCGTGCGACCTCAGAAATGCCAGAACTATCTCTGTATGAGACTTGGCAACTTGAAAGCATGACGCCTGTATCAGGATGTCGTCTAGATAGGGAGCCACCGCTATGCCTCGCGGTCTTAGAACCGCCAGAAGTGAGCCCAGAACCTTTTTAAAGATTCTAGGGGCTGTAGCCAACCCGAAGGGAAGAGCTACAAATTGGTAATGCCTGTCTAGAAAGGCAAACCTTAGAAACCGATGATGATCTTTGTGAATCGGTATGTGAAGGTAGGCATCCTTTAAGTCCACTGTGGTCATGTACTGACCTTCTTGGATCATGGGTAAGATGGTCTGAATAGTTTCCATTTTGAAAGATGGAACTCTGAGGAATTTGTTTAAGATCTTTAGATCCAAAATTGGTCTGAAGGTTCCCTCTTTTTTGGGAACCACAAACAGATTCGAATAAAAACCCTGTCCTTATTCCGTCCGCGGAACTGGATGGATCACTCCCATAACTAGGAGGTCTTGCACACAGCATAGGAATGCCTCTTTCTTTATCTGATTTGCAGATAGCCTTGAAAGATGAAATCTCCCTTGTGGAGGGGAAGCTTTGAAGTCCAGAAGATATCCCTGAGATATGATCTCCAACGCCCAGGGATCCTGAACATCTCTTGCCCACGCCTGGGCGAAGAGAGAAAGTCTGCCCCCTACTAGATCCGTCGCCGGATAGGGGGCCGTTCCTTCATGCTGTCTTAGAGGCAGCAGTACGCTTTCTGGCCTGCTTGCCTTTGTTCCAGGACTGGTTAGGTTTCCAGGCCTGCTTAGATTGAGCAAAAGTTCCCTCTTGTTTTGAAGCAGAGGAAGTTGATGCTGCACCTGCCTTGAAATTTCGAAAGGCACGAAAATTAGACTGTTTGGCCTTTGCTTTGGCCCTGTCCTGAGGAAGGGTGTGACCCTTACCTCCAGTAATGTCAGCAATAATTTCCTTCAAACCAGGCCCGAATAAGGTCTGCCCCTTGAAAGGAATGTTGAGTAATTTAGACTTCGAAGTCACGTCAGCTGACCAGGATTTAAGCCATAGCGCCCTACGCGCTTGGATGGCGAATCCGGAATTCTTAGCCGTTAGTTTAGTCAAATGAACAATGGCATCAGAAACAAATGAGTTAGCTAGCTTAAGTGTTCTAAGCTTGTCAATAATTTCAGTCAATGGAGCTGTATGGATGGCCTCTTCCAGGGCCTCAAACCAGAATGCCGCCGCGGCCGTGACAGGCGCAATGCATGCAAGGGGCTGTAAAATAAAACCTTGTTGAATAAACATTTTCTTAAGGTAACCCTCCAATTTTTTATCCATTGGATCTGAAAAAGCACAACTGTCCTCAACCGGGATAGTAGTACGCTTTGCTAAAGTAGAAACTGCTCCCTCCACCTTAGGGACCGTCTGCCATAAGTCCCGTGTAGTGGCGTCTATTGGAAACATTTTTCTAAATATAGGAGGTGGGGAAAAAGGCACACCCGGTCTATCCCACTCCTTGCTAATAATTTCTGTAAGCCTTTTAGGTATAGGAAAAACATCAGTACACATCGGTACCGCATAGTATTTATCCAGCCTACACAATTTCTCTGGTACTGCAACTGTGTTACAGTCACTCAGAGCAGCTAATACCTCCCCAAGCAACACACAGAGGTTCTCAAGCTTAAATTTAAAATTAGAAATCTCTCAATCAGGTTTCCCCGAATCAGAGATGTCACCCACAGACTGAAGCTCTCCGTCCTCATGATCTGCATATTGTGACGCAGTATCAGACATGGCCCTTACAGCATCTGTGCGCTCTGTATTTCTCCTAACCCCAGAGCAATCGCGCTTGCCTCTTAATTCAGGCAACCTGAATAATACCTCTGACAGGGTATTATTCATGATTGCAGCCATGTCCTGAAAGGTAATCACTATGGGCGTCCCTGATGTAATTGGCGCCATATTAGCGTGCATCCCCTGAGCGGGAGGCGAAGGGTCTGACACGTGGGGAGAGTTAGTCGGCATAACTTCCCCCTCGTCAGAATCTTCTGGTGATATTTCTTTTATAGTTAAAGACTGATCTTTACTGTTTAAGGTGAAATCAATACATTTAGTACACATTCTCCTATGGGGCTCCACCATGGCTTTCAAACATAATGAACAAGCAGTTTCCTCTGTGTCAGACATGTTTAAACAGACTAGCAATGAGACTAGCAAGCTTGGAAAACACTTTAAACAAGTTTACAAGCAATATAAAAAACGTTACTGCACCTTTAAGAAACACAAATTTTGTCAAAATTTGAAATAACAGTGAAAAAAGGCAGTTACACTAACAAAATGTTTAAAGTGTATGTAACAAGATAGCAGAGCATTGCACCCACTTGCAAATGGATGATTAACCCCTTAATACCCAAAACGGAATAATAAAAGACAAAACCGTTTTTTAAAACAGTCACAACTGCCACAGCTCTACTGTGGCTTTTTACCTCCCTCAAAAACGACTTTGAAGCCTTTTGAGCCTTCCAGAGATGTCCTGGATCATGCAGGAAGAAGCTGGATGTCTGTGTCTGTAATTTTTGCTGTGCAAAAAAAACGGCAAAATAGGCCCCTCCCACTCATATTACAACATTGGAAAGCCTAAGGAAACTGTTTCTAGGCAAAATTCAAGCCAGCCATGTGGAAAAAAACTAGGCCCCAATAAGTTTTATCACCAAATACATATAAAAACGTGAGGATATAAAAGCAACAACGGGCGCCAACATAGTGTGAATCGGTTTACATCAGCTGAGAAGTAAAGTATAAGAAATATACTCACAAGTGGAGTGGCACCTTAAATCAACAAGGTGCGTGCAGGCAGGCTGACATTCAAAACCAGCAGTCAGTACGCTGGAGGTCTCACCCGGGAAACCTATGGATTGATGGAGACAGGTGTGGCTTACGTCAGCTGTGGATCGTTTGAGAGGCCGGAATACCAGTGAAGAGGTGCAAACAACTGTGGATACTTTCTCCAGATGATCGTATTCGTGCAATCAGATTTAATCCCAAATAAAATGGTGATTGTCCAAATAAGGAAAAGTGTTCGATATCCAACCAAATATAAAATCAATAGGACATCAATATAAAATAGCAAAGAAACCGGGTCTGTATAAAAACAGAATATTTTATTTGCTACGCGTTTCTCAGTCCGTAAAGGACCGTTTCCTCAGGCATATACATAGGTGTTTCACAGGTGACTATTTATACCTGATAATGACCCGGAATCTAATCTGGAGGTCATCTCCAAACAATTGTACATTAAAAAATATATTGTTAAAAACAAAGTAATAAAAGTGTCATATTGAGCATTGTTCGGAAATGATATACCTGTCTTAAAAAATAAATGAAAATTTTTTGCAAGTAACTATTTAAAAGCATGTTTGCACTAGTGATGTGACCTGTAATAATGTTACTGAAAATGCAAAACCCTAACTAATATGCCCAGTAAGTGATCATTTCACAAATAGGGTAGTTAGGAAATGGCATAATAACCATTCAAAAAAGAGAACAGCGCTTTTTTTGTCTTCAAAATATTTTAGGCTTCAATAAAGTTCTAGGTTGAGCTCGAACTCTTGACCCTATGTGTGCTAGGTTTGTGTTTATCTAAAAGAGCTAATTAAATGTGATGAAAAATTAGGTAATGTTGGTCTAGATATACCAAAAACATGCCAAAGTTATAGTATGAAAATAGATACCGAAAATTATACGGGTACCAATTTGTTGAACAATTATTATAGAGAGGCATCATGATTTGTTGCATGAATAGTATAATTTGGTAATAACATAAAAAACAATCCCCAAAAAAGAGAATAGCGCTTTATCTATCTTGAACATAATTTGAGATTCAATAAATTTCCAGGTTGGGCTCGAACCCATGACCTTATGTATACTAGGTTTGTACTTATCTAAAAGAGCTAATCGGAAGTAATAACAAATTGTGTGATGTTGGTCTCGATATACCAAAGACATGCCAAAGTTATAGTAAGAAATAAAAGCAGAAAACTATCGTAGTACCAATTTGTTGAACAATTGTTATTGCATAGCAACATGACTTGTTGCAAGAAGCAAACATGGTAATGAATATTAGATAGATGTTATTGGATTCTGAATGAGACTAAAAACGTACTTCAATATGTATATTGTATGATAATTGTTAATAAAATAATATATTTGTGTATGCGGTATGGTGGTCGCAAGAGTGAGTAGGATTTGGCAATGAAGATAAGTGGTAGTGATGGTGTTGTAGTTGGAAATAATATAGGTATGATGTGAAGAAAATGATTAATGGTGAATTTTTCACCGGTTGTGGGGTGGACACGAACTCGTGTCCTTGTGTATGGCAAACCTATACTTGGTCTGATGGGCTATCTGTGAATGACAGATTATATAAGGATCTGGGTTTACTAGACTCTAAACTGGTGGGTGGATCTTATATTATTAAGGACTAATTACAATGTTTGGTCTGATTCATTCTCTTTGTGTGCATGTACCTGAAATAATGTTTGAGTAATACAGATGTGTTTATAGAACCGGTGCAGTCTATTGATGTATACAAAGTATAATATATAATGAATTCTCTGTATTTGATGATAATGTGAATAAATTTAAATGAAAGCTGCCAAATCAACATTGGCATTCAAACCCTGGGGGTACAGTGTTTTGAGTTTGTGTATCCAATATGTTTCTAATTGTCTAAGTTTAATTAGACGATCATAATCTGTCGAGGGGGGTACATGATCTATTGGAATGATTTTGAAAATGTCTGATCTACCATCGTGTATCATTTCACAATGATTAGGAACACTATGGTTAATTTTACTTTTCTTACAATTCTTGCAGTTGCGATAATGTTCACCCCAACGGTGTGCGTATGTTTCTAGTAGTACGTCCAATATATTGGACCCCACATACACAGTTTAAAAGATAAACAATGTACTTCGATTCGCAATTGAGACGATGTGAGATCCGGTAAGTAAGACCGGTGGTATTAGATTTAAATGTTTTTTGGGAACTGATAAATTTGCACATATTACATCCTCTCTTGCCACATTTATAAGAACCATATGATCTTAAAAAGTTCAGAGTTTTTTTCGGATTATTAAGAGAAGATTGGCAATGTTTGACCCTTTTACTTGGTGCTAATTTGTTCCTAAGGGTTGGTGCCCGTCTATAGACGATTTTTGGTCTTTCTTTTAATAAAGGGTCCTTTTGGATAATGTTCCAATGTTTGTACAATATATTGCAAATTTTTTTGTGGTTACTATTGTATTGTGTTATAAAAAGAGGTTCGCTATCTGCCTTAACACTAGTGGGATCACTGGAATTAGTTGTTTTGTTTTCAAATTTGTTAAAAAAGAGATTTCTGTCTAGATCTCGTGCTCTATTAAGACAACGATCAAGTAGGTCTATAGGGTATCCCTTGTCAAGAAAACGTTGGTATAGAATCTTGCTTTGTGACTCAAAGGTGTTAATATCTGAGCAATTCCTCCGTATTCTTTGGAATTGACTGAAAGGGATATTTCTTTTCCACCCCATGTGGTGGTTACTGGAAAAATCCAGGTAACTGTTGCTATCCACCTTCTTAAAGAAGGTTTGAGAGACAACATTCCCTGTGCTATCCCAGCTCAACAGTAGATCTAAATACTCTGTGGTACAATTCTGAATATTTGCTGTAAACGTGAGACCCATATGGTTGGTATTTAGGTGTTCAACTATGGAATTGGCTGATGTGAGATCCCCTCTTAAAATAAAGATAAGGTCGTCAATGTAGCGGCCATAGAATACCAGGTTCGCCCAAAAGCCTGCGGAGTAAATATATTGGTCTTCGAAAATCCCCATGAAGAGATTGGCAAAGCTTGGGGCGAACCTGGTACCCATGGCCGTACCCTTGACTTGTAAGAAAAATTTGTCCTGAAAAATAAAATAATTGTGTTTGAGTATATATTCTATCCCTTCTAAAATAAATTCCTTTTGGAGATCAGGCATATATGGATCATTGTCCAAAAAAACAGAGATCGCATTGATTCCCATATTGTGACAGATGTTGGAATAAAGAGATCCCACGTCACAAGTGATCCATATAAGATCATTGTTGTTACAGACATTTTTGAGTTGGTATAAAAGATGTGTGCTGTCTTTGATGTAGGAGGGTAAATTGACCACATATTTCTGTAGAAATTGGTCAATATAAAAGGATAGATTGTACGTGAGATTTGCCTATGCCCGCTATAATAGGGCGCCCCGGTGGATTCACTTGATTTTTATGTATTTTGGGCAAATGGTAATAGTGTGCCACACTTGGATTGGTTACTTTTAGAAATTCCTTTTCTTCTTTGTTCAGAATACCCGTTGTAATACCTTTCTGTATCAGATTGCTATATCCCTTTAAAAAGGCACTAGTGGGGTTAAACATGATTTCTCTATAATAATGGGTGTCTGTTAGAATTTTATTAGCCTCTCGTAAATAATCACCAATGTCCTGTAAAACTATGCCACCGCCCTTATCGGCATCCCTGATTATCAAATTTTCGTTATTAACTAAAGTGCTTAAAGCTATTTGTTCACTTTTGTGAAAATAACAGAATTTATGTTTACCTGATAAATTACTTTCTCCAACGGTGTGTCCGGTCCACGGCGTCATCCTTACTTGTGGGATATTCTCTTCCCCAACAGGAAATGGCAAAGAGCCCAGCAAAGCTGGTCACATGATCCCTCCTAGGCTCCGCCTACCCCAGTCATTCGACCGACGTTAAGGAGGAATATTTGCATAGGAGAAACCATATGATACCGTGGTGACTGTAGTTAAAGAAAATAAATCATCAGACCTGATTAAAAAACCAGGGCGGGCCGTGGACCGGACACACCGTTGGAGAAAGTAATTTATCAGGTAAACATAAATTCTGTTTTCTCCAACATAGGTGTGTCCGGTCCACGGCGTCATCCTTACTTGTGGGAACCAATACCAAAGCTTTAGGACACGGATGAAGGGAGGGAGCAAATCAGGTCACCTAAATGGAAGGCACCACGGCTTGCAAAACCTTTCTCCCAAAAATAGCCTCAGAAGAAGCAAAAGTATCAAACTTGTAAAATTTGGTAAAAGTGTGCAGTGAAGACCAAGTCGCTGCCCTACATATCTGATCAACAGAAGCCTCGTTCTTGAAGGCCCATGTGGAAGCCACAGCCCTAGTGGAATGAGCTGTGATTCTTTCAGGAGGCTGCCGTCCGGCAGTCTCGTAAGCCAATCTGATGATGCTTTTAATCCAAAAAGAGAGAGAGAGGTAGAAGTTGCTTTTTGACCTCTCCTGTTACCAGAATAAACAACAAACAAGGAAGATGTTTGTCTAAAATCCTTTGTAGCATCTAAATAGAATTTTAGAGCGCGAACAACATCCAAATTGTGCAACAAACGTTCCTTCTTCGAAACTGGTTTCGGACCCAAAGAAGGCACGACTATCTCCTGGTTAATGTTTTTGTTAGAAACAACTTTTGGAAGAAAACCAGGTTTAGTACGTAAAACCACCTTATCTGCATGGAACACCAGATAAGGAGGAGAACACTGCAGAGCAGATAATTCTGAAACTCCTCTAGCGGAAGAAATTGCAGCCAAAAACAAAACTTTCCAAGATAATAACTTAATATCAACGGAATGTAAGGGTTCAAACGGAACCCCCTGAAGAACTGAAAGAACTAAGTTGAGACTCCAAGGAGGAGTCAAAGGTTTGTAAACAGGCTTGATTCTAACCAGAGCCTGAACAAAGGCTTGAACATCTGGCACAGCTGCCAGCTCTTTGTGAAGTAACACAGACAAGGCAGAAATCTGTCCCTTCAAGGAACTTGCAGATAATCCTTTCTCCAATCCTTCTTGAAGAAAGGATAGAATCCTAGGAATCTTTACCTTGTCCCAAGGGAATCCTTTAGATTCACACCAACAGATATATTTTTTCCATATTTTGTGGTAAATTTTTCTAGTTACAGGCTTTCTGGCCTGAACAAGAGTATCAATAACAGAATCTGAGAACCCTCGCTTTGATAAGATCAAGCGTTCAATCTCCAAGCAGTCAGCTGGAGTAGGACCAGATTCGGATGTTCGAACGGACCTTGAACAAGAAGGTCTCGTCTCAAAGGTAGCTCCCATGGTGAAGCCGATGACATATTCACCAGATCTGCCTACCAAGTCCTGCGTGGTTACGCAGGAGCTATCAAGATCACCTACGCCCTCTCCTGATTGATCCTGGCTACCAGCCTGGGGATGAGAGGAAACGGCGGGAATACATAAGCTAGGTTGAAGGTCCAAGGTGCTACTAGTGCATCTACTAGAGTCGCCTTGGGATCCCTGGATCTGGACCCGTAGCAAGGAACCTTGAAGTTCTGACGAGAGGCCATCAGATCCATGTCTGGAATGCCCCACAGTTGAGTGATTTGGGCAAAGATTTCCGGATGGAGTTCCCACACCCCCGGATGCAATGTCTGACGAATCAGAAAATCCGCTTCCCAAGTTTCCACTCCTGGGATGTGGATTGCAGACAGGTGGCAGGAGCGAGTCTCCGCCCATTGAATGATTTTGGTCACTTCTTCCATCGCCAGGGAACTCCTTGTTCCCCCCTGATGGTTGATGTACGCAACAGTCGTCATGTTGTCTGATTGAAACCGTATGAACTTGGCCCTCGCTAGCTGAGGCCAAGCCTTGAGAGCATTGAATATCGCTCTCAGTTCCAGAATATTTATCGGTAGAAGAGATTCTTCCCGAGACCAAAGACCCTGAGCTTTCAGGGATCCCCAGACCGCGCCCCAGCCCATCAGACTGGCGTCGGTCATGACAATGACCCACTCTGGTCTGCGGGAGGTCACCCCTAGCGACAGGTTGTCCAGGGACAGCCACCAACGGAGTGAGTCTCTGGTCCTCTGATTTACTTGTATCTTCAGAGACAAGTCTGTATAGTCCCCATTCCACTGACTGAGCATACACAATTGAAATGGTCTTAGATGAATGCGCGCAAAAGGAACTATGTCCATTGCCGCTACCATCAAACCTATCACTTCCATGCACTGTGCTATGGAAGGAAGAGGAACGGAAGGAAGTATCCGACAAGAGTTTAGAAGTTTTGTTTTTCTGGTCTCTGTCAGAAAAATCCTCATTTCTAAGGAGTCTATTATTGTTCCCAAGAAGGGAACACTTGTCGACGGAGATAGAGAACTCTTTTCCACGTTCACTTACCATCCGTGAGATCTGAGAAAGGCCAGGACTATGTCCGTGTGAGCCTTTGCGTGAGGAAGGGACGACGCTTGAATCAGAATGTCGTCCAAGTAAGGTACTACAGCAATGCCCCTTGGTCTTAGCACCGCCAGAAGGGACCCTAGTACCTTTGTGAAAATCCTTGGAACAGTGGCTAATCCGAAAGGAAGCGCCACGAACTGGTAATGCTTGTCCAGGAATGCGAACCTTAGGAACCGATGATGTTCCTTGTGGACAGGAATATGTAGATACGCATCCTTTAAATCCACCGTGGTCAAGAATTGACCTTTCTGGATGGAAGGATTGTTCGAATGGTTTCCATTTTGGACGATGGAACCTTGAGAAACTTGTTTAGGATCTTGAGATCTAAGATTGGTCTGAACGTTCCCTCTTTTTTGGGAACTACGAACAGATTGGAGTAGAACCCCATCCCTCGTTCTTTTAATGGAACAGGATGAATCACTTCCAGAAGATAACCTTGGAAGACTATTTCTAGCGCCCAAGGATCCAGAACATCTCTTGCCCAAGCCTGAGTGAAGAGAGAGAGTCTGCCCCCCACCAAATCCGGTCCCGGATCGGGGGGCCCGCATCTCATGCTGTCTTGGAGCAGTGGCAGGTTTCTTGGCCTGCTTTCCTTTGTTCCAGCCTTGCCTTGGTCTCCAGGCTGGATTGGCTTGAGAAGTATTACCCTCCTGCTTAGAGGACGTAGCACTTGGGGCTGGTCCGTTTCTGCGAAAGGGACGAAAATTAGGTTTATTTTTGGCCTTGAAAGACCTATTCTGAGGAAGGGCGTGGCCCTTGCCCCCAGTGATATCAGAGATAAACTCTTTCAAGTCAGGGCCAAACAGTGTTTTCCCCTTGAAAGGAATGTCAAACAATTTGTTCTTGGAAGACGCATCCGCTGACCAAGATTTTAACCAAAGCGCTCTGCCCGCCACAATAGCAAACCCAGAATTTTTCGCCGCTAACCTAGCCAATTGCAAGGTGGCGTCTAGGGTGAAAGAATTAGCCAATTTAAGAGCACGAATTCTGTCCATAATCTCCTCATAAGAAGAAGAATTACTAATAATCGCCTTTTCTAGCTCATCGCACCAGAAACACGCGGCTGTAGTGACAGGGACAATGCATGCAATTGGTTGTAGAAGGTAACCTTGCTGAACAAACATCTTTTTTAGCAAACCTTCTAATTTTTTATCCATAGGATCTTGGAAAGCACAACTATCTTCTATGGGTATAGTGGTGCGCTTGTTTAGAGTAGAAACCGCCCCCTCGACCTTGGGGACTGTCTGCCATAAGTCCTTTCTGGGGTCGACTATAGGAAACAATTTTTTAAATATGGGGGGAGGTACGAAAGGTACACCGGGCCTGTCCCATTCTTTATTAACAATGTACGCCACCCGCTTGAGTATAGGAAAAGCTTCGGGGGGCCCCGGGGCCTCTAGGAACTTGTCCATTTTACATAGTGTTTCTGGAATGACCAGATAATCACAATCATCCAAATTGGATAACACCTCCTTAAGCAGAGCGCGGAGATGTTCCAACTTAAATTTAAAAGTAATCACATCAGGTTCAGCTTGTTGAGAAATTTTTCCTGAATCTGAAATTTCTCCCTCAGACAAAACCTCCCTGGCCCCCTCAGACTGGTGTAGGGGCCCTTCAGAAACAATATCATCAGCGGCCTCATGCTCTTCAGTATTTTCTAAAACAGAGCAGTCGCGCTTTCGCTGATAAGTGGGCATATTGGCTAAAATGTTTTTGATAGAATTATCCATTACAGCCGTTAATTGTTGCATAGTAAGGAGTATTGGCGCGCTAGATGTACTAGGGGCCTCCTGTATGGGCAAAACTGGTGTAGACGAAGGAGGGGATGATGCAGTACCATGCTTACTCCCCTCACTTGAGGAATCATCTTGGGCATCATTTTTACTAAATTTATTATGACATAAATCACATCTATTTAAATGAGAAGGAACCTTGGCTTCCCCACAGTCAGAACACAATCTATCTGGTAGTTCAGACATGTTAAACAGGCATAAACTTGATAACAAAGCACAAAAAACGTTTTAAAATAAAACCGTTACTGTCACTTTAAATTTTAAACTGAACACACTTTATTACTGCAATTGCGAAAAAGTATGAAGGAATTGTTCAAAATTCACCAAAATTTCACCACAGTGTCTTAAAGCCTTAAAAGTATTGCACACCAAATTTGGAAGCTTTAACCCTTAAAATAACGGAACCGGAGCCGTTTTTATATTTAACCCCTTTACAGTCCCTGGAATCTGCTTTGCTGAGACCCAACCAAGCCCAAAGGGGAATACGATACCAAATAATGCCTTCAGAAAGACTTTTCTATGTATCAGAGCTCCACACACATGCAGCTGCATGTCATGCTGTTCTCAAAAACAAGTGCGCCATACCGGCGCGAAAATGAGGCTCTGACTATGATTAGGGAAAGCCCCAATAGAATAAAGTGTCTAAAACAGTGCCTGCCGATATTATTTTACAAAAAATACCCAGATTAAATGATTCCTCAAGGCTAAATATGTGTAAATATGATCGATTTAGCCCAGAAAATGTCTACAGTCTTAATAAGCCCTTGTGAAGCCCTTATTTACTGTGTGAATAAAAATGGCTTACCGGATCCCATAGGGAAAATGACAGCTTCCAGCATTACATCGTCTTGTTAGAATGTGTCATACCTCAAGCAGCAAAAGACTGCTCACTGTTCCCCCAACTGAAGTTAATTCCTCTCAACAGTCCTGTGTGGAACAGCCATGGATTTTAGTAACGGTTGCTAAAATCATTTTCCTCATACAAACAGAAATCTTCATCTCTTTTCTGTTTCAGAGTAAATAGTACATACCAGCACTATTTTAAAATAACAAACTCTTGATTGAATAATAAAAACTACAGTTAAACACTAAAAAACTCTAAGCCATCTCCGTGGAGATGTTGCCTGTACAACGGCAAAGAGAATGACTGGGGTAGGCGGAGCCTAGGAGGGATCATGTGACCAGCTTTGCTGGGCTCTTTGCCATTTCCTGTTGGGGAAGAGAATATCCCACAAGTAAGGATGACGCCGTGGACCGGACACACCTATGTTGGAGAAAATATTGTTTCTTTTGATTTTTGGATAATTTTTCTAAGTCTTCAATAACTGATCTTTGAAATAACTCAATGTAATGATTGGTGGATAAAGATGGTGTAAATTGTGATTTGACCTTTATATCTGTATGTATGTAATCGTCAAACAGATGAGTGGTTAGGCCCTCTGTATCAGAATATATCACTTGCATGTTATTATTTGGAGTCATATTGTTTACTAAAATTGTCTGTGTGTTTTCCGTGTGTATATATTTTTGTTGCTTGAGTTTCTTTTGTGCAAAAAATTTTTGCAGAGATAATTTCCTTGTAAATTTGTTCACATCAACAAATAAATGATATAAATTATGGGGATTGGGTGGGCAATAAGAGAGGCCCTTATGGAGTACTCTTTTTTCATTGGTAGTTAGGATGTGTGATGACAAATTGAATATGCCATGTTCTAGTTTGGATAGTTTCTCTTTTTGGGCTGAAAGACCCCTTCCTCTTGAACCTCTTGGTCTGAAGGGAGTGGTCTTTTTCTTTGGTTTTCTAAATTGGTGTGCGGAAAAAATAATCTGTTTTGATTGTGGCCGTTCTCTAAAAAAGATGAGGAATAACCATGTGATGTGCTAGGGGTGTTTTCTCCATCTGAAATCGATGCTAAAGCCCCATATCTATTCTGATGTTCAAAAGAGATATTTGGTTTAGGTATCTGGTCATGTGGTGTTTCTAACAAAGTTTTTTGGTTATGTTGTGGATAAAAATCTTGGACGCCCTGGTTGTGGGTGTTTTTATGTATGTTAGAATGTGAATAAGGCATAGGACCTTGGTAGGGTGAGTTGTAACGTGGCTTAAAGCTGTTATTGTTTCTCTCCTTAAATTGGCTCTGATAGGTCCCATGGGAGTAATGATGTGTATTTCTATTTATATTGGGTTGATACATTCTTTGTCCATAATTACCCTGATTCTCTGAGTAGTGTGGTCTATGGTCATGATGACCATATCTGTGATTACCACTGAAATTACGGTGTGTATTCCTCTGATTTCTAGATTGTTCTCTTTTATGGCTTGCATTTTGGACCGTAGTCCAATTATGGCCTTCTGAATTATGAGAAACAGAAGAGTTTTGATGAACCCTAATATTTTCCTTGTATGCGGGTAAAGACTTCTCTTTCTCTATTCTATTGAATATGTATACTTGATCATTATCATTATCATTATCCATGAAAGATTTGTTCCATCTACTTGAAGAGGAACTAATGAAAGAGCACCGCCACTGGTGGGATTTAAAAACTTTAGAAAAGTATGTAGAAACTAAACAGATCCCTAGAGGTTTGCGAATTCTGAAACACTGTTCCTTTAAGGAAGACAAAGATCTTTTAGACAGTTGGTACAAAGCCCTAGATGAGTGTTCTTTTAGTTTAATTAAAATTTTAATTGATCACAGACAAAAACTCACTGATGAATGCAGTCATAATATAGAAAGAATTCAGAAAGATCTACAGACACATGCCAACAATCCTGAGTATCAAAAGACTCTTAAAGAAATTAATGATCGTACTGACAAATACCAGGATGAAATTGTTTTAAATAAAAGCAGGAAATTACAAAGGGACCAAATAGACTACAATAATGATCAAGTATACATATTCAATAGAATAGAGAAAGAGAAGTCTTTACCCGCATACAAGGAAAATATTAGGGTTCATCAAAACTCTTCTGTTTCTCATAATTCAGAAGGCCATAATTGGACTACGGTCCAAAATGCAAGCCATAAAAGAGAACAATCTAGAAATCAGAGGAATACACACCGTAATTTCAGTGGTAATCACAGATATGGTCATCATGACCATAGACCACACTACTCAGAGAATCAGGGTAATTATGGACAAAGAATGTATCAACCCAATATAAATAGAAATACACATCATTACTCCCATGGGACCTATCAGAGCCAATTTAAGGAGAGAAACAATAACAGCTTTAAGCCACGTTACAACTCACCCTACCAAGGTCCTATGCCTTATTCACATTCTAACATACATAAAAACACCCACAACCAGGGCGTCCAAGATTTTTATCCACAACATAACCAAAAAACTTTGTTAGAAACACCACATGACCAGATACCTAAACCAAATATCTCTTTTGAACATCAGAATAGATATGGGGCTTTAGCATCGATTTCAGATGGAGAAAACACCCCTAGCACATCACATGGTTATTCCTCATCTTTTTTAGAGAACGGCCACAATCAAAACAGATTATTTTTTCCGCACACCAATTTAGAAAACCAAAGAAAAAGACCACTCCCTTCAGACCAAGAGGTTCAAGAGGAAGGGGTCTTTCAGCCCAAAAAGAGAAACTATCCAAACTAGAACATGGCATATTCAATTTGTCATCACACATCCTAACTACCAATGAAAAAAGAGTACTCCATAAGGGCCTCTCTTATTGCCCACCCAATCCCCATAATTTATATCATTTATTTGTTGATGTGAACAAATTTACAAGGAAATTATCTCTGCAAAAATTTTTTGCACAAAAGAAACTCAAGCAACAAAAATATATACACACGGAAAACACACAGACAATTTTAGTAAACAATATGACTCCAAATAATAACATGCAAGTGATATATTCTGATACAGAGGGCCTAACCACTCATCTGTTTGACGATTACATACATACAGATATAAAGGTCAAATCACAATTTACACCATCTTTATCCACCAATCATTACATTGAGTTATTTCAAAGATCAGTTATTGAAGACTTAGAAAAATTATCCAAAAATCAAAAGAAACAATATTATTTTCACAAAAGTGAACAAATAGCTTTAAGCACTTTAGTTAATAACGAAAATTTGATAATCAGGGATGCCGATAAGGGCGGTGGCATAGTTTTACAGGACATTGGTGATTATTTACGAGAGGCTAATAAAATTCTAACAGACACCCATTATTATAGAGAAATCATGTTTAACCCCACTAGTGCCTTTTTAAAGGGATATAGCAATCTGATACAGAAAGGTATTACAACGGGTATTCTGAACAAAGAAGAAAAGGAATTTCTAAAAGTAACCAATCCAAGTGTGGCACACTATTACCATTTGCCCAAAATACATAAAAATCAAGTGAATCCACCGGGGCGCCCTATTATAGCGGGCATAGGCAATCTCACGTACAATCTATCCTTTTATATTGACCAATTTCTACAGAAATATGTGGTCAATTTACCCTCCTACATCAAAGACAGCACACATCTTTTATACCAACTCAAAAATGTCTGTAACAACAATGATCTTATATGGATCACTTGTGACGTGGGATCTCTTTATTCCAACATCTGTCACAATATGGGAATCAATGCGATCTCTGTTTTTTTGGACAATGATCCATATATGCCTGATCTCCAAAAGGAATTTATTTTAGAAGGGATAGAATATATACTCAAACACAATTATTTTATTTTTCAGGACAAATTTTTCTTACAAGTCAAGGGTACGGCCATGGGTACCAGGTTCGCCCCAAGCTTTGCCAATCTCTTCATGGGGATTTTCGAAGACCAATATATTTACTCCGCAGGCTTTTGGGCGAACCTGGTATTCTATGGCCGCTACATTGACGACCTTATCTTTATTTTAAGAGGGGGATCTCACATCAGCCAATTCCATAGTTGAACACCTAAATACCAACCATATGGGTCTCACGTTTACAGCAAATATTCAGAATTGTACCACAGAGTATTTAGATCTACTGTTGAGCTGGGATAGCACAGGGAATGTTGTCTCTCAAACCTTCTTTAAGAAGGTGGATAGCAACAGTTACCTGGATTTTTCCAGTAACCACCACATGGGGTGGAAAAGAAATATCCCTTTCAGTCAATTCCAAAGAATACGGAGGAATTGCTCAGATATTAACACCTTTGAGTCACAAAGCAAGATTCTATACCAACGTTTTCTTGACAAGGGATACCCTATAGACCTACTTGATCGTTGTCTTAATAGAGCACGAGATCTAGACAGAAATCTCTTTTTTAACAAATTTGAAAACAAAACAACTAATTCCAGTGATCCCACTAGTGTTAAGGCAGATAGCGAACCTCTTTTTATAACACAATACAATAGTAACCACAAAAAAATTTGCAATATATTGTACAAACATTGGAACATTATCCAAAAGGACCCTTTATTAAAAGAAAGACCAAAAATCGTCTATAGACGGGCACCAACCCTTAGGAACAAATTAGCACCAAGTAAAAGGGTCCAAACATTGCCAATCTTCTCTTAATAATCCGAAAAAAACTCTGAACTTTTTAAGATCATATGGTTCTTATAAATGTGGCAAGAGAGGATGTAATATGTGCAAATTTATCAGTTCCCAAAAAACATTTAAATCTAATACCACCGGTCTTACTTACCGGATCTCACATCGTCTCAATTGCGAATCGAAGTACATTGTTTATCTTTTAAACTGTGTATGTGGGGTCCAATATATTGGACGTACTACTAGAAACATACGCACCCGTTGGGGTGAACATTATCGCAACTGCAAGAATTGTAAGAAAAGTAAAATTAACCATAGTGTTCCTAATCATTGTGAAATGATACACGATGGTAGATCAGACATTTTCAAAATCATTCCAATAGATCATGTACCCCCCTCGACAGATTATGATCGTCTAATTAAACTTAGACAATTAGAAACATATTGGATACACAAACTCAAAACACTGTACCCCCAGGGTTTGAATGCCAATGTTGATTTGGCAGCTTTCATTTAAATTTATTCACATTATCATCAAATACAGAGAATTCATTATATATTATACTTTGTATACATCAATAGACTGCACCGGTTCTATAAACACATCTGTATTACTCAAACATTATTTCAGGTACATGCACACAAAGAGAATGAATCAGACCAAACATTGTAATTAGTCCTTAATAATATAAGATCCACCCACCAGTTTAGAGTCTAGTAAACCCAGATCCTTATATAATCTGTCATTCACAGATAGCCCATCAGACCAAGTATAGGTTTGCCATACACAAGGACACGAGTTCGTGTCCACCCCACAACCGGTGAAAAATTCACCATTAATCATTTTCTTCACATCATACCTATATTATTTCCAACTACAACACCATCACTACCACTTATCTTCATTGCCAAATCCTACTCACTCTTGCGACCACCATACCGCATACACAAATATATTATTTTATTAACAATTATCATACAATATACATATTGAAGTACGTTTTTAGTCTCATTCAGAATCCAATAACATCTATCTAATATTCATTACCATGTTTGCTTCTTGCAACAAGTCATGTTGCTATGCAATAACAATTGTTCAACAAATTGGTACTACGATAGTTTTCTGCTTTTATTTCTTACTATAACTTTGTCATGTCTTTGGTATATCGAGACCAACATCACACAATTTGTTATTACTTCCGATTAGCTCTTTTAGATAAGTACAAACCTAGTATACATAAGGTCATGGGTTCGAGCCCAACCTGGAAATTTATTGAATCTCAAATTATGTTCAAGATAGATAAAGCGCTATTCTCTTTTTTGGGGATTGTTTTTTATGTTATTACCCAATTATACTATTCATGCAACAAATCATGATGCCTCTCTATAATAATTGTTCAACAAATTGGTACCCGTATAATTTTCGGTATCTATTTTCATACTATAACTTTGGCATGTTTTTGGTATATCTAGACCAACATTACCTAATTTTTCATCACATTTAATTAGCTCTTTTAGATAAACACAAACCTAGCACACATAGGGTCAAGAGTTCGAGCTCAACCTAGAACTTTATTGAAGCCTAAAATATTTTGAAGACAAAAAAAGCGCTGTTCTCTTTTTTGAATGGTTATTATGCCATTTCCTAACTACCCTATTTGTGAAATGATCACTTACTGGGCATATTAGTTAGGGTTTTGCATTTTCAGTAACATTATTACAGGTCACATCACTAGTGCAAACATGCTTTTAAATAGTTACTTGCAAAAAATTTTCATTTATTTTTTTAAGACAGGTATATCATTTCCGAACAATGCTCAATATGACACTTTTATTACTTTGTTTTTAACAATATATTTTTTAATGTACAATTGTTTGGAGATGACCTCCAGATTAGATTCCGGGTCATTATCAGGTATAAATAGTCACCTGTGAAACACCTATGTATATGCCTGAGGGAAACGGTCCTTTACGGACTGAGAAACGCGTAGCAAATAAAATATTCTGTTTTTATACAGACCCGGTTTCTTTGCTATTTTATATTGATGTCCTATTGATTTTATATTTGGTTGGATATCGAACACTTTTCCTTATTTGGACAATCACCATTTTATTTGGGATTAAATCTGATTGCACGAATACGATCATCTGGAGAAAGTATCCACAGTTGTTTGCACCTCTTCACTGGTATTCCGGCCTCTCAAACGATCCACAGCTGACGTAAGCCACACCTGTCTCCATCAATCCATAGGTTTCCCGGGTGAGACCTCCAGCGTACTGACTGCTGGTTTTGAATGTCAGCCTGCCTGCACGCACCTTGTTGATTTAAGGTGCCACTCCACTTGTGAGTATATTTCTTATACTTTACTTCTCAGCTGATGTAAACCGATTCACACTATGTTGGCGCCCGTTGTTGCTTTTATATCCTCACAGATTCATTGATCCAGTACACCGTGGACACAAGCGGAGCAAGCCTTTCTATCACGAACTCTTGATTGTTACCATATCCTTTATTTTTAAGTGGACTGTCCATTGTCTGTTTCCACTCACTCTCTTATAAGTCTTGGACTTTTCAAGTACACTGGACACTGGGACACTTATACATATTTATATGTTCAAATTGCACAAGTGTTTTGTTATATGTTGATTTTTATGTTTATTTTTATATATATTTTCTTCTCCTTTTAAAGCATTATTTTGCCTTAAACACACCATAGTGGTTGGTGTTACCACACACTGAGCCAAGTTGCAAATTCGTTTATCAACCAATTTTTTATTTTTTATCTTTATTTTGCACAACACCCACTTTCTATTTAAGCAGATACACCACGATTTATACACCATCACATGTTTCTTTAGTAGCGCGTCCCCTTAGTTTTTTCTTCTATAGAATTAACTTTACTATTACACATATAAAAACGATTAAACATGGCAGCAAACGTTTTATATTACATTTTTATAAGAGTATGCATCTCTATTAATAAGCCTGATACCAGTCGCTCTCACTGCATTTAAGGTTTTACTTACATTAGTTCGGTATCAGCAGCATTTTCTAGCAAATTCCATCCCTAGAAAAATATTAACTGCACATACCTTATTGCAGGAAAACCTGCACGCCATTCCCTCTCTGAAGTTACCTCACTCCTCAGAATATGTGAGAACAGCCATGGATCTTAGTTACTTCTGCTAAGATCATAGAAAACGCAGGCAGATTCTTCTTCTAAATACTGCCTGAGATAAACAGTACACTCCGGCACCATTTAAAAATAACAAACTTTTGATTGAAGAATAAACTAAGTATAAAACAACACACTCCTCTTACGACCTCCATCTTGGTTGAGGCTTGCAAGAGAATGACTGGATATGACAGTTAGGGGAGGAGCTATATAGCAGCTCTGCTGTGGGTGATCCGCTTGCAACTTCCTGTTGGGAAGGAGAATATCCCATAAGTAATGGATGATCCGTGGACTGGATACACTTAACAAGAGAAATAACGGTAACATTCTAATGTCCATAAAGCAGTTGGCGTCGACATATTGTATCTTGGGTTTCTTTTTCTGCTAAGGCCAATTAGGACAGTTATACATGGCTTAGTAGAGAGTGCAACCAATGACTGTGGGGATTACAGCTGCTTTTGCATTGCCACTTTTAAAAGGAATTTGGGAAGCCAACAGTATTCAGAATTAAATTACAGGAAAAGGGAGCAAAATAAATAAATAAAAGTATATTTCAAAGTTGTTTTACTACATATAATTAAACGTTTTATATTAATATCTCAGTCTTTAACGTCCCTTTAAAGGGACAGAAAGGTAAAAACTGAAATGTGCATGAATGCATTTCAGTTTTTAAATAGAAGCATTTTTGTGATATACGCACATATGCTACGTGTAGCTAGAGGATTAGGGTTCAAACACAATGAATGCTAAGATAGCTGATGGTGGTGTGCATTGCATCAATGAATACTCACTTTGTGTCATATAAGCCACTACTGACTCTCTGAGAAGGTGTGATGTTTGAATGCTAGTGCACAGGACACCTACAGCATATGTATGTATGCCACTTAAAAAACAGTAATAACTTTTACTAGAAGCACTTTTACAAATGGAAGTATATTGCAAAAAAGGTTTCTATCCAAAATTTAAATGCACCAATGTGAATTTCAATTTGACCTTTCTATCCCTTTAAGAAACCGGTATGATATAATTTTAGTGACCCATTTCATCATGAAAAACTTTGCATGTAATGTTTCACTATTGAATATTCTAACACTTTTGTTATTAACATCATAAACTTTGTGTGCATTTCACTATCTGTGATACAAATTAAAAACAAAAGTGAAACCTTAAAGGGACATTAAACCCAATATTTTTCTATTATGATTCAGATAGAGAATACCATTTTAAACTTTAACTTTCTAATATACTTCTATTTTCTAATTTGCTTCATTCTCTTGATATTCTTTCCTGGAAAGCATATCTAGATAGGCTCAGTAGCTGCTGATTGGTGGTTGCACATAGATTCCTCATGTGATTGGCTCACCCATGTGCAATGCTATTTCTTTAACAAAGGATAACTAAAGAATGAAGAAAATTAGATAATAGAAGTAAATTGGAATGTTATTTAAAATGGTATTCTCTGTCTGAATCATGAAATAACTGTTCAGGGTTTAATGCCCCTTTAAATTAAGGGTATAGCTTTAAAACAAAACTGCAAGACACAAACATTCACTTACAAGAATGCAGATTGCAATCGCCTATCTCTTCAATGTTAACTACAAGTGCCAAGACCACTCTCTGGGTCCCATGTCACTTTCGGCTCTGATACTTGATCAAATTGCCAGTCAACTCTTTCTCGGGTTTCTAGAATCACAGATGCATGTAGGATATGTAGTGTGTGAGTGTGCACATGTAGGTAGTATAGGTTGTGTAGTGCGTGTGTGCACGAAGGCTGTGCAGTGTACATGTAGGTTGTGTAGTGCGTGTGTGCATGTAGGTTATGTAGTGCGTGCGTGCATGTAGGCCGTGCAGTGTACATGTAGGTTGTGTAGTGCGTGCGTGCATGTAGGCTGTGCAGTGTGCATGTAGGTTGTGTAGTGCGTGCGTGCATGTAGGCTGTGCAGTGTGCATGTAGGTTGTGTAGTGCATGTGTGCATGTAGGCTGTGCAGTGTGCATGTAGGTTGTGTAGTGCGTGTTTGCATGTAGGTTGTGTAGTGCGCATGTAGGTTGTGTAGTGCGTGTTTGCATGTAGGTTGTGTAGTGTGCATGTAGGTTGTGTAGTGCGTGTTTGCATGTAGGTTGTGTAGTGCGCATGTAGGTTGTGTAGTGCGTGTTTGCATGTAGGTTGTGTAGTGCGCATGTAGGTTGTGTAGTGCGTGTGTGCATGAAGGCTGTGCAGTGTACATGTAGGTTGTGTAGTGCGTGTGTGCATGAAGGCTGTGCAGTGTACATGTAGGTTGTGTAGTGCGTGTGTGCATGAAGGCTGTGCAGTGTACATGTAGGTTGTGTAGTGCGTGTGTGCATGAAGGCTGTGCAGTGTGCATGTAGGTTGTGTAGTGCATGTGTGCATGTAGGCTGTGCAGTGTGCATGTAGGTTGTGTAGTGCGTGTTTGCATGTAGGTTGTGTAGTGCGCATGTAGGTTGTGTAGTGCGTGTTTGCATGTAGGTTGTGTAGTGTGCATGTAGGTTGTGTAGTGCGTGTTTGCATGTAGGTTGTGTAGTGTGCATGTAGGTTGTGTAGTGTGCATGTAGGTTGTGTAGTGTGCATGTAGGTTGTGTAGTGCATGTTTGCATGTAGGTTGTGTAGTGTGCATGTAGGTTGTGTAGTGTGCATGTAGGTTGTGTAGTGCATGTTTGCATGTAGGTTGTGTAGTGTGCCAAGACCACTCTCTGGGTCCCATGTCACTTCCGGCTCTGATACTTGGTCAAATTGCCAGTCAACTCTTTCTCGGATTTCTAGAATCACAGATGCATTTAGGATATGTAGTGTGTGAGTGTGCACATGTAGGTAGTATAGGTTGTGTAGTGCGTGTGTGCACGAAGGCTGTGCAGTGTACATGTAGGTTGTGTAGTGCGTGTGTGCATGTAGGTTATGTAGTGCGTGTGTGCATGTAGACTGTGCAGTGTGCATGTATGTTGTGTAGTGTGTGTGTGCATGAAGGCTGTGCAGTGTACATGTAGGTTGTGTAGTGCGTGCGTGCATGAAGGCTGTGCAGTGTACATGTAGGTTGTGTAGTGCATGTTTGCATGTAGGTTGTGTAGTGTGCATGTAGGTTGTGTAGTGTGCATGTAGGTTGTGTAGTGCATGTTTGCATGTAGGTTGTGTAGTGTGCATGTAGGTTGTGTAGTGCGTGTATGTTGTGTAGTGCGTGTGTGCATGAAGGCTGTGCAGTGTGCATGTAGGTTGTGTAGTGCGTGTGTGCATGAAGGCTGTGCAGTGTGCATGTAGGTTGTGTAGTGTGTGTGTGCATGAAGGCTGTGCAGTGTACATGTAGGTTGTGCAGTGCGTGTTTGCATGTAGGTTGTGTAGTGCGCATGTAGGTTGTGTAGTGCGTGTTTGCATGTAGGTTGTGTAGTGTGCATGTAGGTTGTGTAGTGCGTGTTTGCATGTAGGTTGTGTAGTGTGCATGTAGGTTGTGTAGTGCATGTTTGCATGTAGGTTGTGTAGTGTGCATGTAGGTTGTGTAGTGTGCATGTAGGTTGTGTAGTGCATGTTTGCATGTAGGTTGTGTAGTGTGCATGTAGGTTGTGTAGTGCGTGTATGTTGTGTAGTGCGTGTGTGCATGCAGGTTGTATAGCGTGCATGTAGGTAGTGTAGTGTGTGTAGGTTGTGTTGTGTGCATGTAGGTTGTGTAGTGTGTGTGTGCGCATGTAGGTGGTGTAGTGTGTATAGGTTGTGTCGTGTGCATGTAGGTTGTGTAGTGCGTG
Organism: Bombina bombina; assembly: GCF_027579735.1. Taxonomy (NCBI): domain Eukaryota; kingdom Metazoa; phylum Chordata; class Amphibia; order Anura; family Bombinatoridae; genus Bombina; species Bombina bombina. Next base: position 61,449,336 of record NC_069506.1, read on the forward strand.
TGTGCATGTAGGTTGTGTAGTGTGCATGCAGGTTGTGTTTAGTGAGTGTGCGCATGTAGGTTCTGTAATGCGTGTGCGCATGTAGGTTGTGTAGTGTGCATGCAGGTTGTGCAGTGCGTTTGCATGTAGATAGTGTAGTGTGTATGTGGAGGTTGTATGGTGTTTACATGTTTGTGTGTAGGTAGTGTAGTGCGTGTGTAGGTTGTGTGGTATGACAAGTTTGTGTGTAGGTTGTGTAGTGCGTGTGTGTGTAGGTTGTGTGGTGTGACAAGTTTGTGTGTAGGTTGTGTAGTGCGTGTTTGCATGTAGGTAGTGTAGTGTGTGTGTGTAGGTTGTGTGGTGTGACAAGTTTGTGTGTAGGTTGTGTAGTGTAGTGTGTGTAGGTTGTGTGGTGTGACAAGTTTGTGTGTAGGTTGTGTAGTGTGTGTGTGTGTAGGTTGTGTGGTGTTACATGTTTGTGTGTAGGTTGTGTAGTGTGTGTGTGTGTGTGTAGGTTCTGTGGTTTTACAAGTTTGTGTGTAGGTTGTGTGGTGTGACAAGTTTGTGTGTAGGCTGTGTAGTGTGTGTGTGTGTGTGTGTGTGTAGGTTGTGTAGTGTGTGTGTGTGTGTGTGTGTAGGTTGTGTGGTGTGACAAGTTTGTGTGTAGGCTGTGTAGTGTGTGTGTGTGTGTGTGTAGGTTGTGTAGTGTGTGTGTGTGTGTGTGTGTGTGTGTGTGTGTGTGTGTGTAGGTTGTGTGGTGTGACAAGTTTGTGTGTAGGCTGTGTAGTGTGTGTGTGTAGGTTTGTGGTGTGACAAGTTTGTGCGTAGGTTGTGTAGTGTATGTGTGTGTGTGTGTGTGTGTAGGTTGTGTGGTGTTACAAGTTTGTGTGTAGGTTGTGTAGTGTAGTGTGTGAGTGTGTAGGTTGTGTAGTGTGTGTGTGTGTAGGTTGTGTGGTGTTACATGTTTGTGTGTAGGTTGTGTAGTGTGTGTGTGTGTAGGTTGTGTGGTGTTACAAGTTTGTGTGTAGGTTGTGTAGTGTAGTGTGTGAGTGTGTAGGTTGTGCGGTGTGACAAGTTTGTGTGTAGGTTGTGTGGTGTGACAAGTTTGTGTGTAGGTTGTGTAGTGTGTGTGTGTAGGTTTGTGGTGTGACAAGTTTGTGTGTAGGTTGTGTAGTGTGTGTGTGTGTGTAGGTTGTGTGGTGTGACAAGTTTGTGTGTAGGTTGTGTAGTGTGTGTGTGTGTGTAGGTTGTGTGGTGTGACAAGTTTGTGTGTAGGTTGTGTAGTGTGTGTGTGTAGGTTAGTGGTGTGACAAGTTTGTGCGTAGGTTGTGTAGTGTAGTGTGTGTGTGTGTGTTCTGTACCTCAAAATAATACTGTGTATTATTTTAGCAGTCAGCAATCTTAGATTACACAATGGATGTATCATGAACACCTGGAGAATTTCAGCAGATGAATAGCAATTGAACTGATCAAATGGAAAGCAAGATTAACACCCTCTTACTCTAAATCACAGTAATAAAATTTGCTTTCTCTCCATAAAAATAAAAGTTCAGCTTAAAATGCCTTTATTTCTTAATGAACAAATGTTAACAGCTGCATGGAGCATTTCTGGCTTGTATCAAGTAATAATATAGGTAGGAGTCAAGTGAGGAATACTCATCAAGCTGTGCTTTTATTTTAGAAGCAGGAATTACATTAGCAAATGTACAATAGAAAGGACTAAAAATCTGAAGTTTTAACAACAAACAAGCACCCCAAAATGTGTCTGTCATGGTTCAGATAGAGTGTAAACTGCTCCTAAGCTTACATTCCTGCTTTTCAAATAATGATTCCAAGAGAACAAAGAAAAACAGAATTTATGCTTACCTGATAAATTACTTTCTCCAACGGTGTGTCCGGTCCACGGCGTCATCCTTACTTGTGGGATATTCTCTTCCCCAACAGGAAATGGCAAAGAGCCCAGCAAAGCTGGTCACATGATCCCTCCTAGGCTCCGCCTACCCCAGTCATTCGACCGACATAAATGAGGAATATGCAGAGGAGAAATCATATGATACCGTGGTGACTGTAGTTAGAGAAAATAATTCATCAGACCTGATTAAAAAAACCAGGGCGGGCCGAGGACCGGACACACCGTTGGAGAAAGTAATTTATCAGGTAAGCATAAATTCTGTTTTCTCCAACATAGGTGTGTCCGGTCCACGGCGTCATCCTTACTTGTGGGAACCAATACCAAAGCTTTAGGACACGGATGATGGGAGGGAGCAAATCAGGTCACCTAGATGGAAGGCACCACGGCTTGCAAAACCTTTCTCCCAAAAATAGCCTCAGAAGAAGCAAAAGTATCAAATTTGTAAAATTTGGTAAAAGTGTGCAGTGAAGACCAAGTCGCTGCCTTACATATCTGATCAACAGAAGCCTCGTTCTTGAAGGCCCAAGTGGAAGCCACAGCCCTAGTGGAGTGAGCTGTGATTCTTTCAGGAGGCTGCCGTCCGGCAGTCTCATAAGCCAATCGGATGATGCTTTTAAGCCAAAAAGAGAGAGAGGTAGAAGTTGCTTTTTGACCTCTCCTTTTACCAGAATAAACAACAAACAAAGAAGATGTTTGTCTGAAATCCTTTGTAGCCTCTAAATAGAATTTTAGAGCACGAACTACATCCAAATTGTGTAACAAACGTTCCTTCTTTGAAACTGGATTCGGACACAAAGAAGGCACAACTATCTCCTGGTTAATGTTTTTGTTAGAAACAACTTTCGGAAGAAAACCAGGTTTAGTACGCAAAACCACCTTATCTGCATGGAACACCAGATAAGGAGGAGAACACTGCAGAGCAGATAACTCTGAAACTCTTCTAGCAGAAGAAATTGCAACCAAAAACAAAACTTTCCAAGATAGTAACTTAATATCTACGGAATGTAAGGGTTCAAACGGAACCCCTTGAAGAACTGAAAGAACTAAATTGAGACTCCAAGGAGGAGTCAAAGGTTTGTAAACAGGCTTGATTCTAACCAGAGCCTGAACAAAAGCTTGAACATCTGGCACAGCCGCCAGCTTTTTGTGAAGTAAAACAGATAAAGCAGAAATCTGTCCCTTCAAAGAACTTGCAGATAATCCTTTCTCCAAACCCTCTTGTAGAAAGGATAGAATCTTAGGAATTTTTATCTTGTTCCATGGGAATCCTTTAGATTCACACCAACAGATATATCTTTTCCATATTTTATGGTAAATTTTCCTAGTTACAGGCTTTCTAGCCTGGATAAGAGTATCAATGACAGAATCTGAAAACCCACGCTTTGATAAAATCAAGCGTTCAATCTCCAAGCAGTCAGTTGGAGTGAAGCCAGATTCGGATGTTCGAATGGACCTTGAACAAGAAGGTCCTGTCTCAAAGGTAGCTTCCATGGTGGAGCCGATGACATATTCACCAGGTCTGCATACCAAGTTCTGCGTGGCCACGCAGGAGCTATCAAGATCACCGAAGCCCTCTCCTGATTGATCCTGGCTACCAGCCTGGGAATGAGAGGAAACGGTGGGAATACATAAGCAAGGTTGAAGGTCCAAGGCGCTATCAGTGCATCTACTAGAGTCGCCTTGGGATCCCTGGATCTGGACCCGTAGCAAGGAACCTTGAAGTTCTGACGAGACGCCATCAGGTCCATGTCTGGAATGCCCCATAATTGAGTTATTTGGGCAAAGATTTCCGGATGGAGTTCCCACTCCCCCGGATGGAAAGTCTGACGACTCAGAAAATCTGCTTCCCAATTTTCCACTCCTGGGATGTGGATTGCAGACAAGTGGCAGGAGTGATTCTCCGCCCATTGAATTATTTTGGTCACTTCCTCCATCGCCAGGGAACTCCTTGTTCCCCCCTGATGGTTGATATATGCAACAGTCGTCATGTTGTCTGATTGAAACCTTATGAATTTGGCCTTTGTTAGTTGAGGCCAAGCTTTGAGAGCATTGAATATCGCTCTCAGTTCCAGAATGTTTATCGGGAGAAGAGATTCTTCCCGAGACCATAGACCCTGAGCTTTCAGGGGTTCCCAGACCGCGCCCCAGCCCACCAGACTGGCGTCGGTCGTGACAATGACCCACTCTGGTCTGCGGAAGCTCATTCCCTGTGACAGATTGTCCAGGTTCAGCCACCAACGGAGTGAGTCTCTGGATCTTTGATCTACTTTGATCGTCGGAGACAAGTCTGTATAATCCCCATTCCACTGTCTGAGCATGCACAGTTGTAATGGTCTTAGATGAATTCGTGCAAAAGGAACTATGACCATTGCCGCAACCATCAAACCTATTACTTCCATGCACTGCGCTATGGAAGGAAGAAGAACAGAATGAAGTACTTGACAAGAGCTTAGAAGTTTTGATTTTCTGGCCTCTGTCAGAAAAATCTTCATTTCTAAGGAGTCTATTATTGTTCCCAAGAAGGGAACTCTTGTTGACGGGGACAAAGAACTTTTTTCTATGTTCACTTTCCACCCGTGAGATCTGAGAAAGGCTAGGACAATGTCCGTATGAGCCTTTGCTTTTGACAGAGACGACGCTTGAATCAGTATGTCGTCCAAGTAAGGTACTACTGCAATGCCCCTTGGTCTTAGCACCGCTAGAAGGGACCCTAGTACCTTTGTGAAAATCCTTGGAGCAGTGGCTAATCCGAATGGAAGTGCCACAAACTGGTAATGCTTGTCCAGAAAGGCGAACCTTAGGAACCGATGATGTTCCTTGTGGATAGGAATATGTAGATACGCATCCTTTAAATCCACCGTGGTCATGAATTGACCTTCCTGGATGGTAGGAAGAATTGTTTGAATGGTTTCCATTTTGAACGATGGAACCCTGAGAAATTTGTTTAGAATCTTGAGATCTAAAATTGGTCTGAATGTTCCTTCTTTTTTGGGAACTATGAACAGATTGGAGTAAAAACCCCATCCCTTGTTCTCCTAATGGAACAGGATGAATCACTCCCATTCTTAACAGGTCTTCTACACAATGTAAGAATGCCTGTCTTTTTATTTGGTTTGAAGACAATTGAGACCTGTGGAACCTCCCCCTTGGGGGTAGTTCCTTGAATTCCAGGAGATAACCTTGAGAAACTATTTCTAGCGCCCAAGGATCCTGAACATCTCTTGCCCAAGCCTGAGCAAAGAGAGAGAGTCTGCCCCCCACCAGATCCGGTCCCGGATCGGGGGCCAACACTTCATGCTGTTTTAGTAGCAGTGGCAGGTTTCTTGGCCTGCTTACCCTTGGTTCCAGCCTTGCATCGGTCTCCAGGCTGGTTTGGTTTGAGAACTATTACCCTCTTGCTTAGAGGGTGTAGAATTTGAGGCTGGTCCGTTTCTGCGAAAGGGACGAAAATTTGGCTTATTTTTAGCCTTAAAAGACCTATCCTGAGGAAGGGCGTGGCCCTTTCCCCCAGTGATGTCTGAAATAATCTCTTTCAAGTCAGGGCCAAACAGCGTTTTACCCTTGAAAGGGATGTTAAGCAATTTGTTCTTGGAGGACACATCCGCTGACCAAGACTTTAGCCAAAGCGCTCTGCGCGCCACAATAGCAAAATCTGAATTTTTCGCCGCTAATCTAGCTAATTGCAAAGTGGCGTCTAAGATAAAAGAGTTAGCCAATTTAAGTGCTTGAACTCTGTCCATAACCTCCTCATACGAAGATTCTTTATTGAGCGACTTTTCTAGTTCTTCGAACCAGAAACACGCTGCTGTAGTGACAGGAACAATGCATGAAATTGGTTGTAGAAGGTAACCTTGCTGAACAAACATCTTTTTAAGCAAACCCTCTAATTTTTTATCCATAGGATCTTTGAAAGCACAACTATCTTCTATAGGGATAGTAGTGCGTTTGTTTAGAGTAGAAACCGCCCCCTCGACCTTGGGGACTGTCTGCCATAAGTCCTTTCTGGGGTCGACCATAGGAAATAATTTCTTAAATATAGGGGGAGGAACAAAAGGTATGCCGGGCCTTTCCCATTCCTTATTTACAATGTCCGCCACCCGCTTGGGTATAGGAAAAGCATCGGGGGGCACCGGGACCTCTAGGAACTTGTCCATCTTACATAATTTCTCTGGAATGACCAAATTGTCACAATCATCCAGAGCAGATAACACCTCCTTAAGCAGAGCGCGGAGATGTTCTAATTTAAATTTAAAAGTAATAACATCAGGTTCAGCTTGTTGAGAAATTTTTCCTGAATCTGAAATTTCTCCCTCAGACAAAACCTCCCTCCTGGCCCCTTCAGATTGGTGTGAGGGTATGTCAGAACCATTATCATCAGCGTCCTCATGCTCTTCAGTATCTAAAACGGAACAATCGCGCTTTCTCTGATAAGTGGGCATTTTGGACAAAATGTTTTTAATAGAATTATCCATTACAGCCGTTAATTGTTGCATAGTAAGAAGGATTGGCGCACTAGATGTACTAGGGACCTCTTGTGTGGGCAAGACTGGTGTAGACACAGAAGGGGATGATGCAGTACCATGCTTACTCCCCTCGCTTGAAGAATCATCTTGGGCAACATCATTATCAGTGGCATCATTGTCCCTACTTTGTTTGGACACTATGTCACATTCATCACATATATTTAAATGGGGAGGAACCTTGGCTTTCAAACATACAGAACATCGTCTATCTGATGGTTCAGACATGTTAACAGGCATAAACTTGATAACAAAGCACAAAAACCGTTTTAAAATAAAACCGTTACTGTCACTTTAAATTTTAAACTGAACACACTTTATTACTGAATATGTGAAAAAGTATGAAGGAATTGTTCAAAATTCACCAAAATTTCACCACAGTGTCTTAAAGCCTTAAAAGTATTGCACACCAAATTTGAAAGCTTTAACTCTTAAAATAACGGAACCGGAGCCGTTTTTACATTTAACCCCTATACAGTCCCTGGTATCTGTTTTGCTGAGACCCAACCAAGCCCAGAGGGGAATACGATACCAAATGACGCCTTCAATAAGCTTTTTCAGTGGTTCTTAGCTCCTCACACATGCATCTGCATGCCTTGCTTTCCAAAAACAACTGCGCATTAGTGGCGCGAAAATGAGGCTCTGCCTATGACTAGAAAAGGCCCCCAGTGAAAAAGGTGTCCAATACAGTGCCTGCCGTTTTTTTTAATACATCCCCAAGATTAAAAGAATTATTTATAGTTATAATCCACTAAATATACTTGTAAAGTAATCGTTTTAGCCCAGAAAAATGTCTACCAGTCTTTAAAGCCCTTGTGAAGCCCTTTATTCTTATACTAAACTAAGAAAAAGGCTTACCGGTTCCCATAGGGAAAATGACAGCTTCCAGCATTACCAAGTCTTGTTAGAAATGTGTCATACCTCAAGCAGCAAAGTCTGCCCACTGTTTCCCCCAACTGAAGTTAATTCATCTCAACAGTCCTGTGTGGAAACAGCCATCGATTTTAGTAACGGTTGCTAAAATCATCTTCCTCTTACAAACAGAAATCTTCATCTCTTTTCTGTTTCAGAGTAAATAGTACATACCAGCACTATTTTAAACTCTTGATTGAAGAATAAAAACTACATTTAAACACAAAAAAACTCTTAACCATCTCCGTGGAGATGTTGCCTGTGCAACGGCAAAGAGAATGACTGGGGTAGGCGGAGCCTAGGAGGGATCATGTGACCAGCTTTGCTGGGCTCTTTGCCATTTCCTGTTGGGGAAGAGAATATCCCACAAGTAAGGATGACGCCGTGGACCGGACACACCTATGTTGGAGAAATTGATAATAGGAGTAAATTAGAAAGTTGCTAAAAACTGCATGTGCTATGTAAATCATTAAAGAAAATATTTGGGTTTCATATCCCTTTAAGGAAAGGGGGTGGCAGAGAGCTCCAGTTAAAATGGAGGGAGCTCTTCTGGATATTTACACTACCCTGCATCGCTATGGTATGAAGAGAGACACGGATTGGCATCTCTTCTATTGGTTTAAACATTTCTGTATTCTGTAAATAGGTCCTTCACTTATTCTATTATTCTTTGAGATGGTGGGAAATGTATATGGTTATGTGTATGTTTGAGACTGCTATTGAAAAGCATTGAGAAGCAGTACATTTATTAAAATAGCCAGTAGTTGGAGCTGTCCGCTTGTGTTGCAGCAAAGCCAAGCAAGCTGAAATGAATCCGTTTAACCAGACCTGAGCTATCGAGCAGATTTCAAAGGAACAAGATCTTCCTGTCTATAAATCAGTCCAGATTGGAATGCATAGAAAGAACTGTTTGCAGAAAAATGCAAGTGAAGTCTGTGTTGTGTGATTATTTTATTAGGTTTATAATGCTGTTTAGCAAATGTTTTTGTTCATTTAACTTAGTTTAATTATATATTCTGTGTTGTGTGATTATTTTATTAGGTTTATAATGTTGTTTAGCATTTAAAGTCTTCATTTCAAAGCTTTAAAAATAATGTATTAGGTGTTACTTATGATAATTTTGAGAGGGGCCTGGAACCTAACTCCCTCACTTCCCATTGATTTACATTTTAAACTGGGTTTCAATTTACAACGGTTTCGATTTACAACCATTCCTTCTGGAACCTAACCCCGGCGTAAACTGAGGGCTACCTGTATATATATGTGTGTATGTGATTTAATGTAAATGCAAGGTTTCCACTAGAGGGAGTACTAGGATTATTTTCAGTTCACTACTAAAAGGGTTAATTTACATACCCTAAAGGGGTGTGTTAGAGAGAACAGATCATCAAATTTGCTTTGTTCTCTTGGTATTCTTAGTTGAAAGCTAAATCTAGGTAGGCTTATATGCTAATTTCTAAGCCCTTGAAGGCCGCCTCTTATATGAAGGCATTTGACAGTTTTTCACTGTTAGAGGGCGTTAGTTCATGTGAGAGATATAGATAACATTGTGCTCATGCTCGTGGAGTTATTTAAGAGTACGCACATTTATTGCCTGACATGCAAGTCTGTCAAAATATCTGAGAAAAGGAGGCGGTCTGGAGAAGCTTAGATACAAGTTAATCACAGAGTTAAAAAGTGTATTAATATAACTGTGTTGGTTATGCAAAACTGCGGAATGGGTAATAAAGGGATTATCTACCTTTTTAAACAATAAAAATGCTAGACTAGACTGTCCCTTTAATGCCTATTTAAACTGCTAATGTTCAGTATATGTATAAGCTTGAGGAAGGGCTGTGTCCCAAAACGTAGCCTATGATTTTATGTTTCTATGTGAATAAAGGAAGATTTTGAATGAATATAGATGGGGCTAAAAAACAACAACAGAAAAGCTGCGCTGATAAAATAAAACAACGTGTTACCTGGAGTAGATAGAAACTCGTGAAAAAATTCTCACACCACGGCTGCTCTATTTTGAACTTTTGCTCTTTATTGTCCTGATTTATGCACATCCTGAGGAAAGACTTTGTGTGCTGGATTTCTATGTTTATCCTTTGTTGAAAACCAGGTAGGCAGGCTCAGGAGCATGCATGTGACTGGAGCACTATTTGCTAGCAGTTTTGTAAGAATACGTTTAACAATGTAATACATTTACATGAACACTAGATGGCAACGGTGCTGTGTCCTGAATCTCAGTAGTAGTTTTTTATATTCATTCATGAAATGTTATTGGAGATGTGGAAAACATAATTTATGCTTACCTGATAAATTTATTTCTCTTGTGGTGTATCCAGTCCGCGGATCATCCATTACTTGTGGGATATTCTCCTTCCCAAAAGGAAGTTGCAAGAGGATCACCCACAGCAGAGCTGCTATATAGCTCCTCCCCTCACTGCCATATCCAGTCATTCGACCGAAACAAGACGAGAAAGGAGAAACCATAGGGTGCAGTGGTGACTGTAGTTTAATTAAAATTTAGACCTGCCTTAAAAGGACAGGGCGGGCCGTGGACTGGATACACTACAAGAGAAATAAATTTATCAGGTAAGCATAAATTATCTTTTCTCTTGTTAAGTGTATCCAGTCCACGGATCATCCATTACTTGTGGGATACCAATACCAAAGCTAAAGTACACGGATGATGGGAGGGACAAGGCAGGAACTTAAACGGAAGGAACCACTGCCTGTAGAACCTTTTTCCCAAAAACAGCCTCCGAAGAAGCAAAAGTGTCAAATTTGTAAAATTTTGAAAAGGTGTGAAGCGAAGACCAAGTCGCAGCCTTGCAAATCTGTTCAAAGAGGCCTCATTTTTAAAGGCCCAGGTGGAAGCCACAGCTCTAGTAGAATAAGCTGTAATCCTTTCAGGGGGCTGCTGTCCAGCAGTCTCATAGGCTAAGCGTATTATGCTCCGAAGCCAAAAGGAGAGGTTGTCGAAGCTTTTTGACCTCTCCTCTGTCCAGAGTAAACGACAAACAGGGCAGATGTTTGACGAAAATCTTTAGTAGCCTGTAAGTAAAACTTCAAGGCACGGACTACCTCCAGATTATGCAAAAGACGTTCCTTCTTTGAAGAAGGATTAGGACACAATGATGGAACAACAATCTCTTGATAGATATTCCTGTTAGAAACCACCTTAGGTAAAAACCCAGGTTTGGTACGCAGAACTACCTTGTCTGAATGAAAAATCAGATAAGGAGAATCACAATGTAAGGCAGATAACTCAGAGACTCTTCGAGCCGAGGAAATAGCCATCAAAAACAGAACTTTCCAAGATAAAAGTTTAATATCAATGGAATGAAGGGGTTCAAACGGAACTCCCTGAAGAACTTTAAGAACCAAGTTTAAGCTCCACGGGGAGCAACAGTTTTAAACACAGGCTTAATCCTAACCAAAGCCTGACAAAATGCCTGGACGTCTGGAACTTCTGCCAGACGTTTGTGCAAAAGAATAGACAGAGCAGAGATCTGTCCTTTTAAAGAACTAGCTGATAAGCCTTTGTCCAAACCCTCTTGGAGAAAGGACAATATCCTAGGAATCCTAACCTTACTCCATGAGTAACTCTTGGATTCACACCAATAAAGATATTTACGCCATATCTTATGGTAGATTTTACTGGTGACAGGCTTCCGAGCCTGTATTAAGGTATCAATGACTGACTCGGAGAAGCCACGCCTTGATAGAATCAAGCGTTCAATCTCCATGCAGTCAGTCTCAGAGAAATTAGATTTGGATGATTGAAAGGACCTTGTATTAGAAGGTGGAAGAGATGACATGTCCACTAGGTCTGCATACCAGGTCCTGCGTGGCCACGCAGGTGCTATCAGAATCACCGATGCTCTCTCCTGTTTGATTTTGGCAATCAGTCGAGGGAGCAGAGGAAACGGTGGAAACACATAGGCCAGGTTGAAGAACCAAGGAGCTGCTAGAGCATCTATCAGCGTTGCTCCCGGGTCCCTGGACCTGGATCCGTAACAAGGAAGCTTGGCGTTCTGGCGAGACGCCATGAGATCCAGTTCTGGTTTGCCGCAACAATGGACCAGTTGAGCAAACACCTCCGGATGGAGTTCCCACTCCCCCGGATAAAAAGTCTGACGACTTTGAAAATCCGCCTCCCAGTTCTCTACGCCTGGGATGTGGATCGCTGACAGGTGGCAAGAGTGAGACTCTGCCCAGCGAATTATCTTTGAGACTTCTAACATCGCTATGGAACTCCTGGTTCCCCCTTGATGGTTGATGTAAGCCACAGTCGTGATGTTGTCCGACTGAAACCTGATGAACCTCAGTGTTGCTAACTGAGGCCAAGCTAGAAGAGCATTGAATATTTCTCTTAACTCCAGAATATTTATTGGGAGGAGTTTCTCCTCCTGAGTCCACGATCCCTGAGCCTTCAGGGAGTTCCAGACTGCGCCCCAACCTAGAAGGCTGGCATCTGTTGTTACAATCGTCCAATCTGGCCTGCGAAAGGTCATACCCTTGGACAGATGGACCCGAGAAAGCCACCAGAGAAGAGAATCTCTGGTCTCTTGATCCAGATTTAGTAGAGGGGACAAATCTGAGTAATCCCCATTCCACTGACTTAGCATGCATAATTGCAGCGGTCTGAGATGCAGGCGCGCAAATGACACTATGTCCATTGCCGCTACCATAAAGCCGATTACTTCCATGCACTGAGCCACTGACGGGCGTGGAATGGAATGAAGGACACGGCAAGCATTTAGAAGTTTTGATAACCTGGACTCCGTCAGGTAAATTTTCATCTCTACAGAATCTATAAGAGTCCCTAGGAAGGAGACTCTTGTGAGTGGTGATAGAGAACTCTTTACCACGTTCACTTTCCACCCATGCGACCTCAGAAATGCCAGAACTATCTCTGTATGAGACTTGGCCATTTGAAAGCTTGACGCCTGTATCAGGATGTCGTCTAGATACGGAGCCACCGCTATGCCTCGCGGTCTTAGAACCGCCAGAAGTGAGCCCAGAACCTTTGTAAAAATTCTCGGGGCAGTGGCCAACCCGAAGGGAAGAGCTACAAATTGGTAATGCCTGTCTAGAAAGGCAAACCTTAGGAACCGATGATGATCTTTGTGAATCGGTATGTGAAGGTAGGCATCCTTTAAGTCCACTGTGGTCATGTACTGACCCGCTTGGATCATGGGTAGGATGGTCCGAATAGTTTCCATTTTGAATGATGGAACTCTGAGGAATTTGTTTAAGATCTTTAGATCCAAGATTGGTCTGAAGGTTCCCTCTTTCTTGGGAACCACAAAAAGATTTGAATAAAATCCCTGTCCTTGTTCCGTCCGCGGAACTGGATGGATCACTCCCATTACTAGGAGGTCTTGCACACAGCTTAGGAATGCCTCTTTCTTTATCTGGTTTGCTGATAACCTTGAAAGATGAAATCTCCCTTGTGGAGGAGAAGCTTTGAAGTCCAGAAGATATCCCTGAGATATGATCTCCAACGCCCAGGGATCCTGAACATCTCTTGCCCACGCCTGGGCGAAGAGAGAAAGTCTGCCCCCCACTAGATCCGTTTCCGGATAGGGGGCCGTTCCTTCATGCTGTCTTGGGGGCAGCAGCAGGCTTTCTGGCCTGCTTGCCCTTGTTCCAGGACTGGTTTGGTTTCCAGGCCTGTCTGGAATGAGCAACAGTTCCCTCTTGTTTTGAAGTGGAGAAGTTGATGCTGCTCCTGCCTTGAAATTTCGAAAGGCACGAAAATTAGACTGTTTGGCCTTTGATTTGGCCCTGTCCTGGGGAAGGGTATGACCCTTGCCTCCAGTAATGTCAGCAATAATTTCCTTCAAGCTAGGCCCGAATAAGGTCTGCCCCTTGAAAGGAATGTTGAGTAATTTAGACTTTGAAGTCACGTCAGCTGACCAGGATTTAAGCCATAGCCCTCTACACGCCTGGATGGCGAATCCGGAATTCTTAGCCGTTAGTTTAGTCAAATGAACAATGGCATCAGAAACAAATGAGTTAGGGACCGTCTGCCATAAGTCTCGTGTAGTGGCGTCTATTGGAAACATTTTTCTAAATATAGGAGGTGGGGAAAAGGGCACACTGGGTCTATCCCACTCCTTGCTAATAATTTCTGTAAGCCTTTTAGGTATAGGAAAAACGTCAGTACACACCAGCACCGCATAGTATCTATCCAGCCTACACAATTTCTCTGGAATTGCAACTGTGTTACAGTCATTCAGAGCAGCTAATACCTCCCCAAGCAATACACAGAGGTTCTCAAGCTTAAATTTAAAATTAGAAATCTCTGAATCAGGTTTCCCCCGAGTCAGAGATGCCACCCACAGACTGAAGCTCTCCGTCCTCATGTTCTGCATACTGTGACGCAGTATCAGACATGGCTCTAACAGCATTTGTGCGCTCTGTATCTCTCCTAACCCCAGAGCTATCACGCTTGCCTCTTAATTCAGGCAATCTAGATAATACCTCTGACAGGGTATTATTCATGATTGCAGCCATGTCCTGCAAGGTAATCGCTATGGGCGTCCCTGATGTAATTGGCGCCATATTAGCGTGCGTCCCCTGAGCGGGAGGCGAAGGGTCTGACACGTGGGGAGAGTTAGTCGGCATAACTTCCCCCTCGACAGAACCCTCTGGTGATAATTCTTTTATAGATAAAGACTGATCTTTACTGTTTAAGGTGAAATCAATACATTTAGTACACATTCTCCTATGGGGCTCCACCATGGCTTTCAAACATAATGAACAAGTAGGTTCCTCTGTGTCAGACATGTTTAAACAGACTAGCAATGAGACTAGCAAGCTTGGAAAACACTTTAAAACAAGTTTACAAGCAATATAAAAAACGTTACTGCGCCTTTAAGAAACACAAATTTTCCCAAATTTTGAAATAACAGTGAAAAAATGCAGTTACACTAACGAAATTTTTACAGTGTATGTAATAAGTTAGCAGAGCATTGCACCCACTTGCAAATGGATGATTAACCCCTTAATACCAAAAACGGAATAACAAATGACAAAAACGTTTTTTAAACAGTCACAACAACTGCCACAGCTCTACTGTGGCTTTTTACCTCCCTCAATACGACTTTTGAAGCCTTTTGAGCCCTTCAGAGAAGTCCTGGATCATGCAGGAAGAAGCTGGATGTCTGTGTCTGTAATTTTTGCTGTGCAAAAAAACGCCAAAATAGGCCCCTCCCACTCATATTACAACAGTGGGAAGCCTCAGGGAACTGTTTCTAGGCAAAATTCAAGCCAGCCATGTGGAAAAAACTAGGCCCCAATAAGTTTTATCACCAAACTGTAAGGATTCCGCTTCATGTTTTACCTATGCCTTTCCCATTCACCTTATGTATGGATTCCACTCCATGTTTTACCTATGCCTTTCCCATTCACCTGACTTCAGCCTTACCTGTACTTAAGGCATCAGCTGACTGCAGACAGGTGCTTAATTATTAAGTTTCTAGACTAGCTCTGAAGTCTGTCTGTTTTCCACTTGCTGTGTGTTTTTTCTGAAAACAAACCAGTCTGCTTTTCTTCCAATTTCTGAACCAGCTACTACCTTGGGATTACTTATTTTTACTGCCGGTTCATATGCTCATTTTGCCTACATAAACTTTTACAGAGGCGAGTTTTTCTTTTAAGCGTGCACGCTACAACAGAGACTTATTTCATACTGCAGTGTGTTTGCTGCCTTCTCCCTCTGAGTTGCTATCTCATTTGAGCCACTGAAGCGTTTCTCACACAGCAGACTTCAATCTCTCTTCCACTGCAACACAGTGGAACTCATCTACAAACAACCTCCCACGGACTAAGTACAAGGACATCTCAGAATTAATTCTCCTTCTATTTCACACCATCCGGTGACTGGGGGTAAGCACTGTAGTTACTTTAAGCTGTGCTGTACAAATAAACCTTGAACTTTGCTTTTCCCTGCTGCTCTACTGACCGCAAGACTATCAGCACATGTGTATACCATTCTGTGACAAACTAACTGTGTCTAAAACTGAGAGTTACACTTCACACTGAACTGTTATATCTTACTCCAGCACTAATAGCAACACTACCTTCTTTCTGGAACTCTGCTTTTCTTTATCAAGATTTATCATACTGGGAGCTAGCTGAACACTAAAGTTTGCTACTAAGAAACAGAATTTATGTTTACCTGATAAATTACTTTCTCCAACGGTGTGTCCGGTCCACGGCGTCATCCTTACTTGTGGGATATTCTCTTCCCCAACAGGAAATGGCAAAGAGCCCAGCAAAGCTGGTCACATGATCCCTCCTAGGCTCCGCCTACCCCAGTCATTCGACCGACGTTAAGGAGGAATATTTGCATAGGAGAAACCATATGGTACCGTGGTGACTGTAGTTAAAGAAAATAAATTATCAGACCTGATTAAAAAAACCAGGGCGGGCCGTGGACCGGACACACCGTTGGAGAAAGTAATTTATCAGGTAAACATAAATTCTGTTTTCTCCAACATAGGTGTGTCCGGTCCACGGCGTCATCCTTACTTGTGGGAACCAATACCAAAGCTTTAGGACACGGATGAAGGGAGGGAGCAAATCAGGTCACCTAAATGGAAGGCACCACGGCTTGCAAAACCTTTCTCCCAAAAATAGCCTCAGAAGAAGCAAAAGTATCAAACTTGTAAAATTTGGTAAAAGTGTGCAGTGAAGACCAAGTCGCTGCCCTACATATCTGATCAACAGAAGCCTCGTTCTTGAAGGCCCATGTGGAAGCCACAGCCCTAGTGGAATGAGCCGTGATTCTTTCGGGAGGCTGCCGTCCGGCAGTCTCGTAAGCCAATCTGATGATGCTTTTAATCCAAAAGGAGAGAGAGGTAGAAGTTGCTTTTTGACCTCTCCTTTTACCGGAATAAACAACAAACAAGGAAGATGTTTGTCTAAAATCCTTTGTAGCATCTAAATAGAATTTTAGAGCGCGAACAACATCCAAATTGTGCAACAAACGTTCCTTCTTTGAAACTGGTTTCGGGCACAGAGAAGGTACGATAATCTCCTGGTTAATGTTTTTGTTAGAAACAACTTTTGGAAGAAAACCAGGTTTAGTACGCAAAACCACCTTATCTGCATGGAACACCAGATAAGGAGGAGAACACTGCAGAGCAGATAATTCTGAAACTCTTCTAGCAGAAGAAATTGCAACCAAAAACAAAACTTTCCAAGATAATAACTTAATATCAACGGAATGTAAGGGTTCAAACGGAACCCCCTGAAGAACTGAAAGAACTAAATTGAGACTCCAAGGAGGAGTCAAAGGTTTGTAAACAGGCTTGATTCTAACCAGAGCCTGAACAAAGGCTTGAACATCTGGCACAGCTGCCAGCTTTTTGTGAAGTAACACAGACAAGGCAGAAATCTGTCCCTTCAGGGAACTTGCAGATAATCCTTTTTCCAATCCTTCTTGAAGGAAGGATAGAATCTTAGGAATCTTAACCTTGTCCCAAGGGAATCCTTTAGATTCACACCAACAGATATATTTTTTCCAAATTTTGTGGTAAATCTTTCTAGTTACAGGCTTTCTGGCCTGAATAAGAGTATCGATAACAGAATCTGAGAACCCTCGCTTTGATAAAATCAAGCGTTCAATCTCCAAGCAGTCAGCTGGAGTGAAACCAGATTCGGATGTTCGAACGGACCCTGAACAAGAAGGTCTCGTCTCAAAGGTAGCTTCCAAGGTGGAGCCGATGACATATTCACCAGATCTGCATACCAAGTCCTGCGTGGCCACGCAGGAGCTATCAAGATCACCGACGCCCTCTCCTGGTTGATCCTGGCTACCAGCCTGGGGATGAGAGGAAACGGCAGGAACACATAAGCTAGTTTGAAGGTCCAAGGTGCTACTAGTGCATCCACTAGAGCCGCCTTGGGATCCCTGGATCTGGACCCGTAGCAAGGAACTTTGAAGTTCTGACGAGAGGCCATCAGATCCATGTCTGGAGTGCCCCACAGCTGAGTGACTTGGGCAAAGATTTCCGGATGGAGTTCCCACTCCCCCGGATGCAAAGTCTGACGACTCAGAAAATCCGCTTCCCAATTTTCCACTCCTGGGATGTGGATAGCAGACAGGTGGCAGGAGTGAGACTCCGCCCATAGAATGATTTTGGTCACTTCTTCCATCGCCAGGGAACTCCTTGTTCCCCCCTGATGGTTGATGTACGCAACAGTTGTCATGTTGTCTGATTGAAACCGTATGAACTTGGCCCTCGCTAGCTGAGGCCAAGCCTTGAGAGCATTGAATATCGCTCTCAGTTCCAGAATATTTATCGGTAGAAGAGATTCTTCCCGAGACCAAAGACCCTGAGTTTTCAGGGATCCCCAGACCGCGCCCCAGCCCATCAGACTGGCGTCGGTCGTGACAATGACCCACTCTGGTCTGCGGAATGTCATCCCTTGTGACAGGTTGTCTAGGGACAGCCACCAACGGAGTGAGTCTCTGGTCCTCTGATTTACTTGTATCTTCGGAGACAAGTCTGTATAGTCCCCATTCCACTGACTGAGCATGCACAGTTGTAATGGTCTTAGATGAATGCGCGCAAAAGGAACTATGTCCATTGCCGCTACCATCAAACCGATCACTTCCATGCACTGCGCTATGGAAGGAAGAGGAAAGGAATGAAGTATCCGACAAGAGTCTAGAAGTTTTGTTTTTCTGGCCTCTGTCAGAAAAATCCTCATTTCTAAGGAGTCTATTATTGTTCCCAAGAAGGGAACCCTTGTTGACGGAGATAGAGAACTCTTTTCCACGTTCACTTTCCATCCGTGAGATCCGAGAAAGGCCAGGACAATGTCCGTGTGAGCCTTTGCTAGAGGAAGGGACGACGCTTGAATCAGAATGTCGTCCAAGTAAGGTACTACAGCAATGCCCCTTGGTCTTAGCGCAGCTAGAAGGGACCCTAGTACCTTTGTGAAAATCCTTGGAGCAGTGGCTAATCCGAAAGGAAGCGCCACGAACTGGTAATGCTTGTCCAGGAATGCGAACCTTAGGAACCGATGATGTTCCTTGTGGATAGGAATATGTAGATACGCATCCTTTAAATCCACTGTGGTCATGAATTGACCTTCCTGGATGGAAGGAAGAATAGTTCGAATGGTTTCCATCTTGAACGATGGAACCTTGAGAAACTTGTTTAAGATCTTGAGATCTAAGATTGGTCTGAACGTTCCCTCTTTTTTGGGAACTATGAACAGATTGGAGTAGAACCCCATCCCTTGTTCTCTTAATGGAACAGGATGAATCACTCCCATTTTTAACAGGTCTTCTACACAATGTAAGAATGCCTGTCTTTTTATGTGGTCTGAAGACAACTGAGACCTGTGGAACCTCCCCCTTGGGGGAAGCCCCTTGAATTCCAGAAGATAACCTTGGGAGACTATTTCTAGCGCCCAAGGATCCAGAACATCTCTTGCCCAAGCCTGAGCGAAGAGAGATAGTCTGCCCCCCACCAGATCCGGTCCCGGATCGGGGGCCAACATTTCATGCTGTCTTGGTAGCAGTGGCAGGTTTCTTGGCCTGCTTTCCCTTGTTCCAGCCTTGCATTGGTCTCCAAGCTGGCTTGGCTTGAGAAGTATTACCCTCTTGCTTAGAGGACGTAGCACTTTGGGCTGGTCCGTTTCTACGAAAGGGACGAAAATTAGGTTTATTTTTTGCCTTGAAAGGCCGATCCTGAGGAAGGGCGTGGCCCTTACCCCCAGTGATATCAGAGATAATCTCTTTCAAGTCAGGGCCAAACAGCGTTTTCCCCTTGAAAGGAATGTTAAGTAGCTTGTTCTTGGAAGACGCATCAGCTGACCAAGATTTCAACCAAAGCGCTCTGCGCGCCACAATAGCAAACCCTGAATTCTTAGCCGCTAACCTAGCCAATTGCAAAGTGGCGTCTAGGGTGAAAGAATTAGCCAATTTGAGAGCATTGATTCTGTCCATAATCTCCTCATAAGGAGGAGAATCACTATCGACCCGCCTTTATCAGCTCATCGAACCAGAAACATGCGGCTGTAGCTACAGGGACAATGCATGAAATTGGTTGTAGAAGGTAACCCTGCTGAACAAACATCTTTTTAAGCAAACCTTCTAATTTTTTATCCATAGGATCTTTGAAAGCACAACTATCCTCTATGGGTATAGTGGTGCGTTTGTTTAAAGTGGAAACCGCTCCCTCGACCTTGGGGACTGTCTGCCATAAGTCCTTTCTGGGGTCGACCATAGGAAACAATTTTTTAAATATGGGGGGAGGGACGAAAGGAATACCGGGCCTTTCCCATTCTTTATTAACAATGTCCGCCACCCGCTTGGGTATAGGAAAAGCTTCTGGGAGCCCCGGGACCTCTAGGAACTTGTCCATTTTACATAGTTTCTCTGGGATGACCAACTTGTCACAATCATCCAGAGTGGATAATACCTCCTTGAGCAGAATGCGGAGATGTTCCAACTTAAATTTAAACGTAATCACATCAGGTTCAGCTTGTTGAGAAATGTTCCCTGAATCAGTAATTTCTCCCTCAGACAAAACCTCCCTGGCCCCATCAGACTGGATTAGGGGCCCTTCAGAACCATTATTATCAGCGTCGTCATGCTCTTCAGTATCTAAAACAGAGCAGTCACGCTTACGCTGGTAAGTGTTCATTTTGGCTAAAATGTTTTTGACAGAATTATCCATTACAGCCGTTAATTGTTGCATAGTAAGGAGTATTGGCGCGCTAGATGTACTAGGGGCCTCCTGAGTGGGCAAGACTAGTGTAGACGAAGGAGGGAATGATGCAGTACCATGCTTACTCCCCTCACTTGAGGAATCATCTTGGGCATCATTGTCATTGTCACATAAATCACATTTATTTAAATGAATAGGAATTCTGGCTTCCCCACATTCAGAACACAGTCTATCTGGTAGTTCAGACATGTTAAACAGGCATAAACTTGATAACAAAGTACAAAAAACGTATTAAAATAAAACCGTTACTGTCACTTTAAATTTTAAACTGAACACACTTTATTACTGCAATTGCGAAAAAACATGAAGGAATTGTTCAAAATTCACCAAATTTTCACCACAGTGTCTTAAAGCCTTAAAAGTATTGCACACCAAATTTGGAAGCTTTAACCCTTAAAATAACGGAACCGGAGCCGTTTTTAACTTTAACCCCTGTACAGTCCCTGGTATCTGCTTTGCTGAGACCCAACCAAGCCCAAAGGGGAATACGATACCAAATGACGCCTTCAGAAAGTCTTTTCTAAGTATCAGAGCTCCTTTCACATGCGACTGCATGTCATGCCTCTCAAAAACAAGTGCGCAACACCGGCGCGAAAATGAGGCTCTGCCTATGATTAGGGAAAGCCCCTAAAGAATAAGGTGTCTAAAACAGTGCCTGCCGATATTATTATATCAAAATACCCAGATAAAATGATTCCTCAAGGCTAAATATGTGTTAATAATGAATCGATTTGGCCCAGAAAAAGTCTACAGTCTTAATAAGCCCTTGTGAAGCCCTTATTTACGATCTTAATAAACATGGCTTACCGGATCCCATAGGGAAAATGACAGCTTCCAGCATTACATCGTCTTGTTAGAATGTGTCATACCTCAAGCATCAAGAGACTGCTCACTGTTCCCCCAACTGAAGTTAATTGCTCTCAACAGTCCTGTGTGGAACAGCCATGGATTTTAGTGACGGTTGCTAAAATCATTTTCCTCATACAAACAGAAATCTTCATCTCTTTTCTGTTTCTGAGTAAATAGTACATACCAGCACTATTTTAAAATAACAAACTCTTGATTGAATAATAAAAACTACAGTTAAACACTAAAAAACTCTAAGCCATCTCCGTGGAGATGTTGCCTGTACAACGGCAAAGAGAATGACTGGGGTAGGCGGAGCCTAGGAGGGATCATGTGACCAGCTTTGCTGGGCTCTTTGCCATTTCCTGTTGGGGAAGAGAATATCCCACAAGTAAGGATGACGCCATGGACCGGACACACCTATGTTGGAGAAAATTGTTTTATTTTTTACATTTCTTCTGATCCAGCCTTTGTTTATGTTTATACTATTGCTGTGACATTCAACAGCATATGTGATTTACATCATTCGTTGCCAGACAAGTTTCTGATCTGCAATTCAATTACTTGAGAATAACAACTTCACTTAAAGCAGCTTGGTCTATGCTGTTCAATAGTCCATTTGCCAAAAGTGATACAAATCATTTATTTTGCATACTCTGCAGTTGTGATCCATCCTCACTCTCTACTAAATCATTACAGAATAATTAAGCCTAAAAAATATGGATCCAGCAGATTTGCCCCAATTCGTTTACAACCTGTCTAAAAGAGTAGATGAACTCAGTCAAGGCCTTAGAGATCTAAAGATTGAAAATGAGACTTTAACTAAGGTTATAAGAGAGACAACTCCTCCCAAAGCAAAAGCTGCTGAATCTATTGTGGAACCACAGATTGCAGAACCTGATTTGTTCAATGGTGATAGGAGTCTCTATCGCCAATATAGGAATGCCTGCCTCCTCACTTTCAACCTTAAGCCACTCACATATCCTAATGATAAGATTAAAGTGCTCACAATGATTACCTATCTACGGGGTGAACCCCGAATCTGGGCAGACACGCTCTTTGAAACCAACGATCCTATTCTATCATCCCTACAGTCTTTTCTAGCAGTCATGGATGAACTTTATTCAGACTCAAATTTACAATTGACTGCAGAAAGCAAGATGCGGAAACTAAAGCAAGGCAACCGTCCTGTTGAAGTTTATATAACGGAGTTTAAACAACATGCCATTGATTCTCAATGGAACGTGATTGCCTTAAGAAACCAATTTCGCCTAGGACTCTCGGAAGCAGTTAAAGATGAGCTAGCCCGAACTGATCTCCCTGACTCCTTAGACAGCCTCATGAAGCTCTCAATGCAAATAGATAGAAGGCTTCGCGAAAGGAAGTCAGAGCGTCAAATTGGGGATTCTTCTTACAAGAGATCATTCCATCCTCCTCCAACTGCTTCTTCATCAAGTGTGCCTGAACCTATGGATATAGGCTTTAGGAGGGGTCCATTGACCTCTGAAGAAAGGTTTAGAAAAAAATCAAAAGGACTGTGTATGTATTGTGGAAGTCCAAACCATCCTATCCGCGAATGCCCCTCCCTACGTAAAAATAAAAATAATAAGTCTCTCTTACATTTGACTTCAATGATTGAACATGATAAACCAATTCACTGTACTTTAACCCTCTCTTTACAGTGGGACAGCAATCGCATGACGAAAGAAGCTATAATTGACACAGGAGCCCAAGGGAATTACATAGATAAAGCTATTGTTGAAAAATATAAAATACCTCTCATCACTAAATTGTCTCCTGTCTCTATACGGGTTGTAGATGGGTCTGAACTTTCTTCTGGTCCTATTACTCAGCATACAATTCCCATTTTGGTATCCACCCTAGGTTCACATCAGGAATACATCACCTTTGATGTTATTACCTCTCCTCTATTCCCCATTGTACTAGGGTTACAATGGCTCCGTTTACACGAACCTGTGATCAATTGGTGTTCTTTGGAAGTAAAATTTGATTCACCATATTGCCAGCAAACCTGTCTAAATCATTCTGTTCTCTTCCATCTGACAGAAACTCCACACATACCTAAAGTATATGAGAAGTTTGCAGACGTATTCAGTAAGAAGGAAGCTGATACTCTACCTCCTCATCGGTCGTATGACTGTCCGATCGACCTCAAACCTGGTACCACTCCTCCCTACGGTCATCTCTACCCTCTTTGCCAACCCGAGCTTGATCATTTAAAGACGTATTTAGATGAAAACTTAAAAAAAGGTTTTATACGTCCTTCAGTTTCTCCAGCAGCAGCCGGGTTCTTCTTCGTAAGAAACAAAGATAACTCCCTTCGACCAATCATCAACTTCAGGGAGCTCAATAAAATTACGATAAAAACCAGGTATCCCCTACCACTCATCCCCGAACTCATTGAACGCCTCCAACATGCCAAAATCTTCACCAAATTAGATCTAAGAGGGGCTTATAACCTTGTCCGCATAAGAGAAGGGGATGACTGGTTGACCGCCTTTAGGACAAGATACGGCCTGTTTGAGTACCTGGTAATGCCGTTCGGGTTAACTAACGCCCCGGCCACATTCCAGTATTTTATTAACGATATATTTCACGATCTTCTTGATACTTGTGTGGTCGTATACCTGGACGACATTCTAGTGTACTCAAACACGCTTGAAGAACATGTTAAACATGTTAGTTGGATACTTTCCAGGCTCCAAGTTCATAGGCTATATGCAAAACTAGAAAAGTGTGTATTCCACACCAAGGAAATAGATTTTTTGGGGTACTCCATTGGCCCAAAAGGTATCCAAATGCAGGCTAACAAAGTCGATTCAGTAAAAAAACTGGCCACAACCAAAAAATAGGAAGGAACTACAACGTTTCCTCGGGTTTAGCAACTATTATAGAAAGTTTATTAAAAATTTCTCTCAAATTGCTAAACCTCTCACTGTACTCACCAGTTCCAGTACACCTTTCACCTGGAACTCCAAAGCAACTGAAGCTTTCAACTCATTAAAAAACTCCTTCTGCTCAGCTCCAATACTTCAATTTCCTGACCCTTCTCTCCAATTCATTTTGGAGGTGGATTCCTCCGATTATGCCCTTGGAGCTGTCCTCTCGCAAAGACGCAGTATATCCCAACCACTACATCCAGTAGCTTTCTATTCCAAAATTCTTTCTGCACCTGAGATGAACTATGCTGTTGGAGAAAAGGAACTCCTGGCAATAAAACGTGCCTTTGAACATTGGAGGCATCTCCTGGAGGGCACAGTCTTACCAATAATCATCTACACGGATCACCGTAATCTCGAGTTCCTACAGAGGAATAAAACTCTCTCTAGTCGACAGGTAAGATGGAGCCTATACTTCAGCAGGTTTAACTATCAAATCATCTACAGGCCCGGCTCTAAAAATGGAAAGGCGGACGCACTTTCTAGGAAAGACCCTAGACCTCCAAACACTCAGGAATCTACTTCTATCATTCCCCCAGATAGATTTTTGCGTCTACTGTCCACTTTCAAGACGCAACTTCAAACAGCTTTACGGTCAGATCCTCAGCTACCTCAACTCCGACTATCTTGTAGAAACAACCTCTACTATCATGGGACTCTCTTGTATGTCCCCGAGATTCTTAGACCTGCTCTAATTAAACAACATCATGATCCACCTCTCCTTGGACATCCAGGTATTATGAAAACAAAGGAACTTCTCAGCAGATCCTACTGGTGGCCAAATTTGGAAACATCTGTAAAAAACTATATCTCAAACTGCTCCATCTGCATTACTTCCAAAAAGGAAAGGGCCAAGCCATATGGACATCTTCTTCCAATTCAAATACCTGATAGACCTTGGTTACATCTCGGCATGGACTTCATAGTTGAATTACCTGTGAGTTCAGGTTTCAACACCATTCTTGTTGTCACAGACATCCTGACCAAAATGGCTCATTTTATCCCTTTTAACAAACTTCCCACTTCCAGTGAGACAGCACAACTCTTCTTAAATTCGATTGTCAGATACCACGGAATTCCTTCAATCATAACAACTGATAGGGGTACTCAGTTTACCTCGAAGTTCTGGAAAAGTCTTTCTGCTCAACTGAAAATTGATCATCGCCTAAGTACTGCCTTCCATCCACAAACAAATGGCCAAACAGAGAAATTAAATCAATGGCTAGAGCAGTATCTACGCTGTTATTGCTCTTATCAGCAAAATGAATGGTCACAATACCTATATCTGGCCGAATTTGCCTACAATAACTCGGTTAATTCATCCACCAAAGTTTCACCCTTCTTTGCAAATTATGCTTTTCATCCACATTTTTCCCTGGAACAAACGGATAACCCAATTTCTCCTTCTGTAGATGATCTACTACAGAAGCTCGCTGAAAACTTCCACTTCCTAAAAACAAATATCCAACAGGCTCAGACCTCACAGAAGAAATACTACGACTTACGCAGACGACCATCACCATCTTATGCCATAGGCGATAAAGTTTGGCTTTCGACAAAAAATATCAAAATCCCTGTTCCCAGTAAAAAACTAGCAGGATTATATATCGGACCGTTCACTATCACTCACGTTGTTAACCCAAATGCAGTTACTCTGGACCTTCCCAGTTCTATACCCATCCATCCTACTTTTCATGTGTCTCTTCTTAAACCAGCTTCAGATGATCCTTCAGTGAAAACTATTTTACCACCTGTACCTGTACCCCTAGATCCGGACACTTATGAAATTCAAGACCTCCTGGATTCCAGACGGCATAAAGGTGTCTTACAATATCTGGTCAGATGGAAAGGCTACTCACCTGATGATGACACCTGGGAGCCTTATACCAATATAGATGCACCTAGACTCATCTCCCGTTTCCACAGACGATATCCTCTTAGACCTAAACATCAAGCCGAGGATCGGCTTGCTTGAAGGGGGGCGTATGTAAGGATTCCGCTTCATGTTTTACCTATGCCTTTCCCATTCACCTTATGTATGGATTCCACTCCATGTTTTACCTATGCCTTTCCCATTCACCTGACTTCAGCCTTACCTGTACTTAAGGCATCAGCTGACTGCAGACAGGTGCTTAATTATTAAGTTTCTAGACTAGCTCTGAAGTCTGTCTGTTTTCCACTTGCTGTGTGTTTTTTCTGAAAACAAACCAGTCTGCTTTTCTTCCAATTTCTGAACCAGCTACTACCTTGGGATTACTTATTTTTACTGCCGGTTCATATGCTCATTTTGCCTACATAAACTTTTACAGAGGCGAGTTTTTCTTTTAAGCGTGCACGCTACAACAGAGACTTATTTCATACTGCAGTGTGTTTGCTGCCTTCTCCCTCTGAGTTGTTATCTCATTTGAGCCACTGAAGCGTTTCTCACACAGCGGACTTCAATCTCTCTTCCACTGCAACACAGTGCAACTCATCTACAAACAACCTCCCACGGACTAAGTACAAGGACATCTCAGAATTAATTCTGCTTCTATTTCACACCATCCGGTGACTGGGGGTAAGCACTGTAGTTACTTTAAGCTGTGCTGTACAAATACACCTTGAACTTTGCTTTTCCCTGCTGCTCTACTGACCGCAAGACTATCAGCACATGTGTATACCATTCTGTGACAAACTGTGTCTAAAACTGAGAGTTACACTTCACACTGAACTGTTATATCTTACTCCAGCACTAATAGCAACACTACCTGCTTTCTGGAACTCTGCTTTTCTTTATCAAGATTTATCATACTGGGAGCTAGCTGAACACTAAAGTTTGCTACTAAGAAATTGTTTTATTTTTTACATTTCTTCTGATCCAGCCTTTGTTTATGTTTATACTATTGCTGTGACATTCAACAGCATATGTGATTTACATCATTCGTTGCCAGACAAGTTTCTGATCTGCAATTCAATTACTTGAGAATAACAACTTCACTTAAAGCAGCTTGGTCTATGCTGTTCAATAGTCCATTTGCCAAAAGTGATACAAATCATTTATTTTGCATACTCTGCAGTTGTGATCCATCCTCACTCTCTACTAAATTATTACACAAACATATGTAAAAAACAATTAAACATGCCAGCAAACGTTTTAAAATACACTTTTATAAGAGTATGTATCTCTATTAATAAGCCTGATACCAGTCGCTATCACTGCATTTAAGGCTTTACTTACATTACTTTGGTATCAGCAGCATTTTCTAGCAAATTCCATCCCTAGAAAAATATTTTAACTGCACATACCTTATTACAGGAAAACCTGCACGCTATTACCCCTCTGAAGTTACCTCACTCCTCAGAATATGTGAGAACAGCAAAGGATCTTAGTTACTTCTGCTAAGATCATAGAAAACGCAGGCAGATTCTTCTTCTAAATACTGCCTGAGATAAACAGTACACTCCGGTACCATTTAAAAATAACAAACTTTTGATTGAAGAAATAAACTAAGTATAAAACACCACAGTCCTCTTACGACCTCCATCTTAGTTGAGAGTTGCAAGAGAATGACTGGGTATGGCAGTGAGGGGAGGCGCTATATAGCAGCTCTGCTGTGGGTGATCCTCTTGCAACTTCCTGTTGGGAAGGAGAATATCCCACAAGTAATGGATGATCCGTGGACTGGATACACTTAACAAGAGAAATACCATTTATTTATTATGATGTAGAAGTTTTACTATCCCCCCCACTCTGGCCTCCCACTAAAAAAAAAAAATTCTTCAGGTGACCTTTTCAACTTTTAAACTAATCGGCTTTCTAGCCATACTGCACGCGCTAAAAAATAAGACATTGCAAAGCTGCGACGTGAGCCATAAGGCTAGAAAGCCAATTGGATAAGAGGTGAAAATGTCACCTATAAAGAAAGAAAAAGTTTTGAAGTAGGTGGACAGATGGAGGGGATAATAAAACAAATAGGGCCAGATTACAAGTAGAGCTCCAAATATCGCTTTCGCAAAAGCGATATTTGCACTCCACTGAGTAATACCAGTGTACGCTAACGTGTGCTGATATTACAAGCTGACAGCAATGTGAACGCAAGCTTATGTTCACATTGTTTGGTAGCATTGCGCTCACGAGAGCGTGCTTTCATAGGCTTCAATGGGAGCCTCTTTCTGATGCCGTCATACACAACACAGAACCAAAGCGCAGCAAATTGTAAATATACATATATAAGGGGATATTAGACATGGGTGTGCTAGGAAATTTGACCCAACTTAAGAGTACTTTGATGAAATTTGTGGAAGGGCTTAATAATCTCCATAGCCCTATCAAATTTGTCCCAAAATGGAACAAGGAAAGAATAGAATTCTTAGCTATAGAATTACTCAACGAGAATGGCAGTATTGAGACTAGGGTATATAGAAAGATAGATAAACCCTTTATTTACCATTCCCCAGTTTTGCATAACCAACACAGTTATAATAATACACATTTTACCTCTGTGATTACCTTGTATCTAAGCCTTGGTAAAATGCCCCCTTATTTCAGTTCTTAAGACTTGCATTTTAGCCACTCCTACGTAATTTCACGTGTGTAAGCTCAATGTTATCTATATGAAATACATAAACTAATGGCCTCTAGTGATGAAAAACGGTCAAAACGCATTCAGATTAGAGGCGGCCTTCAAGGTCTAAGAAATTAGCATATGAACCTCCTAGGTTTAGCTTTTAACTAAGAATACCAAGAGAACAAAGCAAAATTGGTGATAAAAGTTAATTGAAAAGTTGTTTAAAATGATATGCCTTTTTTGAATCATGAAAGTTTTTTTGGACTTCACTGTCCCTTTAAATCCACGCCGAAGGCTCAAATGTTGAGACCTATCAAATCAACCTCTATACCAGAGGAGATAGAAATGGCAGTGGATGATATGGGTGAAAGGTTCTCAAGAAGAGGATATCCAATTGAAATTCTGGAAGAAAGTAAAATGCAGGCCAGAATAGAAAGAGTAAACAGAGAACCCAAAAAGAATGAGAATCAGATGTTCTTTGTCACTGACTATACTGTGGATAGTTGGAAAGTGTGCAAAGCAATTTATGATAACTGGAAAATCCTCCAAGGGGATAACCAGTTGACTCCTTTTGTCAGAGAGTTCCCAATATTCTCTTACAGGAAGGGATGCTCTATCAAGGGCATGCTAGGGCAGCCAGACCCTACTGAAAAATATGAAAGAAATGTGAAACATTTTTTAGTTAAAAAACCAGGGGTATACAGATGCCATGGATGTGTGATTTTGGGCAACACTTTCACACACAGCCATACTGGAAAAAGGTATGAGATCAGACATTCACTTAATTGTGGGTCTAAATATGTTGTGGGTCTAAATAAGAAAGACGATCTTGAGGAAAGAGAGAGCAGTGTCAGATGTAAAAACAGAAATTAAAGTACCATTCCTTACTACCTACAACCAACAACATAAAGCTATGGAGAAAATAATAATACGTAAACATTGGCACGTGGTTAAATCAGATATACTCTTAGGAAAGGAAATATCGGAAAAACCTACATTTGTTTATAGAAAAGCAGCAAATTTGAAGACTATCCTGGCCCCCAGTGAATATAAAAGGAAAAAAGAGAATACAAAAGAGAGAGGTATGAAAGGGAACAAAATTTGTGGCTTTTATCCTTGCCACAGCTGTAAAGCATGTGAACATAGTAAAAAAGTAAAAACCTTTACATCTACTAGTACAGGAAAATGTTATGACATAAAGGATACCATAAGATGCAGTGATAAGGGAATACTATATACAGTGTCTTCTACAGTGTCCTTGTAAATTACAGTATTTGGGCGAAACAACAAGACCATATAAAGACAGGATAAGAGAACATCTGTACAATATTGAGAAAGAAAAGTTGGAATCACGCCTATATGATCATTTTAAAACAGTACACAAAAACAGCACTAAAGATATAACATGCTGGGCAGTAAAAAAAGTGAAAAAGAATTGGAGAGGAGGGAATTATGAAAAATGAATTCTCAGAAAAGAAGCAGAATTGATACATGAGTTAGGAACATTATACCCTGCAGGCTTAAACTCTGAATTCGACTTAAGTCCTTTTATTTTAGACTAAGAGATACTGCAATATCCTATTTAGGGCTATACTAATGTCAGTTTGCTAAATACTATCCCAACTACCACTAATCAACATATGCATACACATATAGATTTTTAAATATGTACTATATACAATCTGTGTACCCAAAGGTTAAATGAATTTCTAATTTACTATGTACATAGAAGATTAAAATAATGTTCATTTGAAAAATGCTATTTGAATAATCACAAAATGTATATGGTTATTTTAAACAGATTTTGAGATATGTATCATATACAATATGTGTAACGTTTATGCTTAATTAATGCACATTTAACTTTGTTTGCATGTTTTTAATATTCCAATATTGCACTGGATATAGTACCTTTGAGAGAGAATAAATATACAGAAGAAATAAATCTGTTTAATATACAGGAAATGAAGAGGCTGATGACATGAAAGATTATGGAGATACAGATGGTTAGAATTCCTCCTTTAGGAAAAATCCACCTCAAAGAAAGAAGGAGGCAGGAACTAGCCAATCGAAATTAGGAGGAGGGGTATTTAAGGAACAACAGACACCAGTCATTTCATCTTGAAAAAGCCTTGTAATAAGGCGAAAAGCCGTCGATTGAGAGACTATGTCTGTACTAAGAACTTTAAATCTCTGCGCAGAGTATTGTCAAACCTAAATACCCCAAGTAAGGCTTATTTTCTAAAAGCCGATTTTAAGGAGCACCCATTGGTCGAATTTTCGCATGTCACCATTAGAGGCAATGATTGGCTGGTGAGGCTAATGGAACGTAAGAGGAATCAGAACGTCAGAAGAACACGTGACGCGGAAGCGTCCAAGTAGATCGCTGCTGCACAGGAGTTATCGAGGTGAAGTTTGGATAAACGAACTATCGTTACCATCTGACGTAAGTTTTCTTCTCTTCAAGCCGCAAGTGTGGAAGGCCTGCATAGCGTAAGGAGAATCCTACTATCAGGTACGTGAAGAGAAGAAAAAGTTCATCAACAGGAAAACGGAGGTGAGGTTAAATATACCTAAATTACCTAAGTTTCCTCTGACCGCTATCTGTGTGGATAACAGGGACAAGAACAGCTGTTCTGTTAAAAACATACGGCTAGATTTAGAGTTCGGCGGTAGCCGTCAAAACCAGCGTTAGAGGCTCCTAACGCTGGTTTTGGGCGCCCGCTGGTATTTGGAGTCAGTGATTAAAGGGTCTAACGCTCACTTTACAGCCGCGACTTTTCCATACCGCAGATCCCCCTACGCCATTTGCGTAGCCTATCTTTTCAATGGGATCTTTCTAACGCCGGTATTTAGAGTCGTTTCTGCAGTGAGCGTTAGAGCTCTAACGACAAGATTCCAGCCGCCTGAAAATAGCAGGAGTTAAGAGCTTTCTGGCTAACGCCGGTTTATAAAGCTCTTAACTACTGTACCCTAAAGTACACTAACACCCATAAACTACCTATGTACCCCTAAACCGAGGTCCCCCCACATCGCCGCCACTCGATTAAAAATTTTAACCCCTAATCTGCCGACCGCCACCTACGTTATACTTATGTACCCCTAATCTGCTGCCCCTAACACCGCCGACCCCTGTATTACATTTATTAACCCCTAACTTGCCCCCCACAACGTCGCCGCAAGCTACTTAAAATAATTAACCCCTAATCTTCCGACCGCAAATCGCCGCCACCTACGTTATCCCTATGTACCCCTAATCTGCTACCCCTAACATCGCCGACCCCTATGTTATATTTATTAACCCCTAATCTGCCCCCCTCAACGTCGCCGACACCTACCTACACTTATTAACCCCTAATCTGCCGAGCGGACCTGAGCGCTACTATAATAAAGTTATTAACCCCTAATCCGCCTCACTAACCCTATCATAAATAGTATTAACCCCTAATCTGCCCTCCCTAACATCGCCGACACCTACCTTCAATTATTAACCCCTAATCTGCCGACCGGAGCTCACCGCTATTCTAATAAATGTATTAACCCCTAAAGCTAAGTCTAACCCTAACACTAACACCCCCCTAAGTTAAATATAATTTTTATCTAACGAAATAAATTAACTGTTATTAAATAAATGATTCCTATTTAAAGCTAAATACTTACCTGTAAAATAAATCCTAATATAGCTACAATATAAATTATAATTATATTATAGCTATTTTAGGATTAATATTTATTTCTCCAACATAGGTGTGTCCGGTCCACGGCGTCATCCTTACTTGTGGGATATTCTCTTCCCCAACAGGAAATGGCAAAGAGCCCAGCAAAGCTGGTCACATGATCCCTCCTAGGCTCCGCCTACCCCAGTCATTCTCTTTGCCGTTGTACAGGCAACATCTCCACGGAGATGGCTTAGAGTTTTTTAGTGTTTAACTGTAGTTTTTCATTATTCAATCAAGAGTTTGTTATTTTCAAATAGTGCTGGTATGTACTATTTACTCAGAAACAGAAAAGAGATGAAGAATTCTGTTTGTATGAGGAAAATGATTTTAGCAACCGTAACTAAAATCCATGGCTGTTCCACACAGGACTGTTGAGAGCAATTAACTTCAGTTGGGGGAACAGTGTGCAGTCTCTTGCTGCTTGAGGTATGACACATTCTAACAAGACGATGTAATGCTGGAAGCTGTCATTTTCCCTATGGGATCCGGTAAGCCATGTTTATTACGATCGTAAATAAGGGCTTCACAAGGGCTTATTTAGACTGTAGACTTTTCTGGGCTAAATCGATTCATTATTAACACATATTTAGCCTTGAGGAATCATTTTATCTGGGTATTTTGATATAATAATATCGGCAGGCACTGTATTAGACACCTTATTTCTTAGGGGCTTTCCCAAAGCATAAGCAGAGTCTCATTTTCGCGCCGGTGTGGCGCACTTGTTTTTGAGAGGCATGGCATGCAGTCGCATGTGAGAGGAGCTCTGATACTTAGAAAAGACTTTCTGAAGGCGTCATTTGGTATCGTATTCCCCTTTGGGTTTGGTTGGGTCTCAGCAAAGCAGATACCAGGGACTGTAAAGGGGTTAAAGCTTAAAACGGCTCCGGTTCCGTTATTTTAAGGGTTAAAGCTTCCAAATTTGGTGTGCAATATTTTTAAGGCTTTAAGACACTGTGGTGAAAATTTGGTGAATTTTGAACAATTCCTTCATGTTTTTTCGCAATTGCAGTAATAAAGTGTGTTCAGTTTAAAATTTAAAGTGACAGTAACGGTTTTATTTTAAAACGTTTTTTGTACTTTCTTATCAAGTTTATGCCTGTTTAACATGTCTGAACTACCAGATAGACTGTGTTCTGAATGTGGGGAAGCCAGAATTCCTATTCATTTAAATAAATGTGATTTATGTGATAATGACAATGATGCCCAAGATGATTCCTCAAGTGAGGGGAGTAAGCATGGTACTGCATCATTCCCTCCTTCGTCTACACGAGTCTTGCCCACTCAGGAGGCCCCTAGTACATCTAGCGCGCCAATACTCCTTACTATGCAACAATTAACGGCTGTAATGGATAATTCTGTCAAAAACATTTTAGCCAAAATGAACCCTTGTCAGCGTAAGCGTGGCTGCTCTGTTTTAGTTACTGAAGAGCATGACGACGCTGATATTAATATCTCTGAAGGGCCCCTAACCCAATCTGAGGGGGCCAGGGAGGTTTTGTCTGAGGGAGAAATTACTGATTTAGGGAACATTTCTCAGCAGGCTGAATCTGATGTGATTACATTTAAATTTAAGTTGGAACATCTCCGCATTTTGCTTAAGGAGGTATTATCCACTCTGGATGATTGTGAAAATTTGGTCATCCCAGAGAAACTATGTAAAATGGACAAGTTCCTAGAGGTGCCGGGGCTCCCAGAAGCTTTTCCTATACCCAAGCGGGTGGCGGACATTGTTAATAAAGAATGGGAAAGGCCCGGTATTCCTTTCGTCCCTCCCCCCATATTTAAAAAATTGTTTCCTATGGTCGACCCCAGAAAGGACTTATGGCAGTCAGTCCCCAAGGTCGAGGGAGCGGTTTCTACTTTAAACAAACGCACCACTATTCCCATAGAGGATAGTTGTGCTTTCAAAGATCCTATGGATAAAAAATTAGAAGGTTTGCTTAAAAAGATGTTTGTTCAGCAGGGTTACCTTCTACAACCCATTTCATGCATTGTCCCTGTCACTACAGCCGCATATTTCTGGTTTGATGAACTGATAAAGGTGCTCGATAGTGATTCTCCTCCTTATGAGGAGATTATGGACAGAATCAATGCTCTCAAATTGGCTAATTCTTTCACTCTAGACGCCACTTTGCAATTGGCTAGGTTAGCGGCTAAGAATTCTGGGTTTGCTATTGTGGCGCGCAGAGCGCTTTGGTTGAAATCTTGGTCGGCTGATGCGTCTTCCAAGAACAAGCTACTAAACATTCCTTTCAAGGGGAAAACGCTGTTTGGTCCTGACTTGAAAGAGATTATCTCTGATATCACTGGGGGTAAGGGCCACGCCCTTCCTCAGGATCGGCCTTTCAAGGCAAAAAATAGACCTAATTTTCGTCCCTTTCGTAAAAACGGACCAGCCCAAAGTGCTACGTCCTCTAAGCAAGAGGGTAATACTTCTCAGGCCAAGCCAGCTTGGAGACCAATGCAAGGCTGGAACAAGG
Organism: Bombina bombina; assembly: GCF_027579735.1. NCBI lineage: Eukaryota > Metazoa > Chordata > Amphibia > Anura > Bombinatoridae > Bombina > Bombina bombina. Next base: position 61,483,963 of record NC_069506.1, read on the forward strand.
GAAAGCAGGCCAAGAAACCTGCCACTGCTACCAAGACAGCATGAAATATTGGCCCCCGATCCGGGACCGGATCTGGTGGGGGGCAGACTCTCTCTCTTCGCTCAGGCTTGGGCAAGAGATGTTCTGGATCCTTGGGCGCTAGAAATAGTCTCCCAGGGTTATCTTCTGGAATTCAAGGGACTTCCCCCAAGGGGGAGGTTCCACAGGTCTCAGTTGTCTTCAGACCACATAAAAAGACAGGCGTTCTTACATTGTGTAGAAGACCTGTTAAAAATGGGAGTGATTCATCCTGTTCCATTAAGAGAACAAGGGATGGGGTTCTACTCCAATCTGTTCATAGTTCCCAAAAAAGAGGGAACGTTCAGACCAATCTTAGATCTCAAGATCTTAAACAAATTTCTCAAGGTCCCATCGTTCAAGATGGAAACCATTCGAACTATCCTTCCTTCCATCCAGGAAGGTCAATTCATGACCACGGTGGATTTAAAGGATGCGTATCTACATATTCCTATCCACAAGGAACATCATCGGTTCCTAAGGTTTGCATTCCTGGACAAACATTACCAGTTTGTGGCGCTTCCTTTCGGATTAGCCACTGCTCCAAGGATTTTCACAAAGGTACTAGGGTCCCTTCTAGCGGTGCTAAGACCAAGGGGCATTGCAGTAGTACCCTACCTGGACGACATTCTGATTCAAGCGTCGTCCCTCCCTCGAGCAAAGGCTCACACGGACATCGTCCTGGCCTTTCTCAGATCTCACGGCTGGAAAGTGAACGTGGAAAAGAGTTCTCTATCCCCGTCAACAAGGGTTCCCTTCTTGGGAACAATTATAGACTCCTCAGAAATGAGGATTTTTCTAACAGAGGCCAGAAAAACAAAACTTCTGGACTCTTGTCGGATACTTCATTCCGTTCCTCTTCCTTCCGTAGCTCAGTGCATGGAAGTGATCGGGTTGATGGTAGCGGCAATGGACATAGTTCCTTTTGCGCGCATTCATCTAAGACCATTACAACTGTGCATGCTCAGTCAGTGGAATGGGGACTATACAGACTTGTCTCCAAAGATACAAGTAAATCAGAGGACCAGAGACTCACTCCGTTGGTGGCTGTCCCTGGACAACCTGTCACAAGGGATGACATTCCGCAGACCAGAGTGGGTCATTGTCACGACCGACGCCAGTCTGATGGGCTGGGGCGCGGTCTGGGGATCCCTGAAAGCTCAGGGTCTTTGGTCTCGGGAAGAATCTCTTCTACCGATAAATATTCTGGAACTGAGAGCGATATTCAATGCTCTCAAGGCTTGGCCTCAGCTAGCGAGGACCAAGTTCATACGGTTTCAATCAGACAACATGACGACTGTTGCGTACATCAACCATCAGGGGGGAACAAGGAGTTCCCTAGCGATGGAAGAAGTGACCAAGATTATTCTATGGGCGGAGTCTCACTCCTGCCACCTGTCTGCTATCCACATCCCGGGAGTGGAAAATTGGGAAGCGGATTTTCTGAGTCGTCAGACATTGCATCCGGGGGAGTGGGAACTCCATCCGGAAATCTTTGCCCAAGTCACTCAGCTGTGGGGCATTCCAGACATGGATCTAATGGCCTCTCGTCAGAACTTCAAAGTTCCCTGTTACGGGTCCAGATCCAGGGATCCCAAGGCGGCTCTAGTGGATGCACTAGTAGCACCTTGGACCTTCAAACTAGCTTATGTGTTCCCGCCGTTTCCTCTCATCCCCAGGCTGATAGCCAGGATCAATCAGGAGAGGGCGTCGGTGATCTTGATAGCTCCTGCGTGGCCACGCAGGACTTGGTATGCAGATCTGGTGAATATGTCATCGGCTCCACCTTGGAAGCTACCTTTGAGACGAGACCTTCTTGTTCAGGGTCCGTTCGAACATCCGAATCTGGTTTCACTCCAGCTGACTGCCTGGAGATTGAACGCTTGATTTTATCGAAGCGAGGTTTCTCAGATTCTGTTATCGATACTCTTGTTCAGGCCAGAAAGCCTGTAACTAGAAAGATTTACCACAAAATTTGGAAAAAATATATCTGTTGGTGTGAATCTAAAGGATTCCCTTGGGACAAGGTTAAGATTCCTAGGATTCTATCCTTCCTTCAAGAAGGATTGGAAAAAGGATTATCGGCAAGTTCCCTGAAGGGACAGATTTCTGCCTTGTCGGTGTTACTTCACAAAAAGCTGGCAGCTGTGCCAGATGTTCAAGCCTTTGTTCAGGCTCTGGTTAGAATCAAGCCTGTTTACAAACCTTTGACTCCTCCTTGGAGTCTCAATTTAGTTCTTTCAGTTCTTCAGGGGGTTCCGTCTGAACCCTTACATTCCGTTGATATTAAGTTATTATCTTGGAAAGTTTTGTTTTTAGTTGCAATTTCTTCTGCTAGAAGAGTTTCAGAATTATCTGCTCTGCAGTGTTCCCCTCCTTATCTGGTGTTCCATGCAGATAAGGTGGTTTTACGTACTAAACCTGGTTTTCTTCCAAAAGTTGTTTCTAACAAAAACATTAACCAGGAGATTATCGTACCTTCTCTGTGTCCGAAACCAGTTTCAAAGAAGGAACGTTTGTTGCACAATTTGGATGTTGTTCGCGCTCTAAAATTCTATTTAGATGCTACAAAGGATTTTAGACAAACATCTTCCTTGTTTGTTGTTTATTCAGGTAAAAGGAGAGGTCAAAAAGCAACTTCTACCTCTCTCTCTTTTTGGATTAAAAGCATCATCAGATTGGCTTACGAGACTGCCGGACGGCAGCCTCCCGAAAGAATCACAGCTCATTCCACTAGGGCTGTGGCTTCCACATGGGCCTTCAAGAACGAGGCTTCTGTTGATCAGATATGTAGGGCAGCGACTTGGTCTTCACTGCACACTTTTACCAAATTTTACAAGTTTGATACTTTTGCTTCTTCTGAGGCTATTTTTGGGAGAAAGGTTTTGCAAGCCGTGGTGCCTTCCATTTAGGTGACCTGATTTGCTCCCTCCCTTCATCCGTGTCCTAAAGCTTTGGTATTGGTTCCCACAAGTAAGGATGACGCCGTGGACCGGACACACCTATGTTGGAGAAAACAGAATTTATGTTTACCTGATAAATTTCTTTCTCCAACGGTGTGTCCGGTCCACGGCCCGCCCTGGTTTTTTTTTTTAATCAGGTCTGATAATTTATTTTCTTTAACTACAGTCACCACGGTACCATATGGTTTCTCCTATGCAAATATTCCTCCTTAACGTCGGTCGAATGACTGGGGTAGGCGGAGCCTAGGAGGGATCATGTGACCAGCTTTGCTGGGCTCTTTGCCATTTCCTGTTGGGGAAGAGAATATCCCACAAGTAAGGATGACGCCGTGGACCGGACACACCGTTGGAGAAAGAAATTTATCAGGTAAACATAAATTCTGTTTTTACAGGCAACTTTGTAATTATTTTAACCAGGTACAATAGCTATTAAATAGTTAATAACTATTTAATAGTTACCTAGTTAAAATAATAACAAATTTACCTGTAAAATAAATCCTAACCTAAGATATAATTAAACCTAACACTACCCTATCAATAAAATAATTAAATAAACTACCTACAATTACCTACAATTAACCTAACACTACACTATCAATAAATTAATTAAACACAATTGCTACAAATAAATAAAATTAAATAAACTATCTAAAGTACAAAAAATAAAAAAGAACTAAGTTACAGAAAATAATAAAATATTTACAAAGATAAGAAAAATATTACAACAATTTTAAACTAATTACACCTACTCTAAGCCCCCTAATAAAATAACAAAGCCCCCCAAAATAAAAAATTCCCTACCCTATTCTAAAATACAAATATTACAAGCTCTTTTACCTTACCAGCCCTGAACAGGGCCCTTTGCGGGGCATGCCCCAAGAATTTCAGCTCTTTTGCCTGTAAAAAAAAACATACAATACCCCCCCCCAACATTACAACCCACCACCCACATACCCCTAATCTAACCCAAACCCCCCTTAAATAAACCTAACACTACCCCCCTGATGATCTTCCTACCTTGTCTTCACCATGCCAGGTTCACCGATCCGTCCTGGCTCCAAGATCTTCATCCAACCCAAGCGGGGGCTAGACATCCACTGAAGAAGTCCAGAAGAGGGTCCAAAGTCTTCCTCCTATCCGGCAAGAAGAGGACATCCGGACCGGCAAACATCTTCTCCAAGCGGCATCTTCTATCTTCTTCCATCCGATGACGACCGGCTCCATCTTGAAGACCTCCAGCGCGGATCCATCCTCTTCTTCCGACGACTAGACGACGAATGACGGTTCCTTTAAGGGACGTCATCCAAGATGGCGTCCCTCGAATTCCGATTGGCTGATAGGATTCTATCAGCCAATCGGAATTAAGGTAGGAATTTTCTGATTGGCTGATGGAATCAGCCAATCAGAATATAGTTCAATCCGATTGGCTGATCCAATCAGCCAATCAGATTGAGCTCGCATTCTATTGGCTGTTCCGATCAGCCAATAGAATGCGAGCTCAATCTGATTGGCTGATTGGATCAGCCAATCGGATTGAACTTGATTCTGATTGGCTGATTCCATCAGCCAATCAGAAAATTCCTACCTTAATTCCGATTGGCTGATAGAATCCTATCAGCCAATCGGAATTCGAGGGACGCCATCTTGGATGACGTCCCTTAAAGGAACCGTCATTCGTCGTCTAGTCGTCGGAAGAAGAGGATGGATCCGCGCTGGAGGTCTTCAAGATGGAGCCGGTCGTCATCGGATGGAAGAAGATAGAAGATGCCGCTTGGAGAAGATGTTTGCCGGTCCGGATGTCCTCTTCTTGCCGGATAGGAGGAAGACTTTGGACCCTCTTCTGGACTTCTTCAGTGGATGTCTAGCCCCCGCTTGGGTTGGATGAAGATCTTGGAGCCAGGACGGATCGGTGAACCTGGCATGGTGAAGACAAGGTAGGAAGATCATCAGGGGGGTAGTGTTAGGTTTATTTAAGGGGGGTTTGGGTTAGATTAGGGGTATGTGGGTGGTGGGTTGTAATGTTGGGGGGGGTATTGTATGTTTTTTTTTACAGGCAAAAGAGCTGAAATTCTTGGGGCATGCCCCGCAAAGGGCCCTGTTCAGGGCTGGTAAGGTAAAAGAGCTTGTAATATTTGTATTTTAGAATAGGGTAGGGAATTTTTTATTTTGGGGGGCTTTGTTATTTTATTAGGGGGCTTAGAGTAGGTGTAATTAGTTTAAAATTGTTGTAATATTTTTCTTATCTTTGTAAATATTTTATTATTTTCTGTAACTTAGTTCTTTTTTATTTTTTGTACTTTAGATAGTTTATTTAATTTTATTTATTTGTAGCAATTGTGTTTAATTAATTTATTGATAGTGTAGTGTTAGGTTAATTGTAGGTAATTGTAGGTAGTTTATTTAATTATTTTATTGATAGGGTAGTGTTAGGTTTAATTATATCTTAGGTTAGGATTTATTTTACAGGTAAATTTGTTATTATTTTAACTAGGTAACTATTAAATAGTTATTAACTATTTAATAGCTATTGTACCTGGTTAAAATAATTACAAAGTTGCCTGTAAAATAAATATTAATCCTAAAATAGCTATAATATAATTATAATTTATATTGTAGCTATATTAGGATTTATTTTACAGGTAAGTATTTAGCTTTAAATAGGAATCATTTATTTAATAACAGTTAATTTATTTCGTTAGATAAAAATTATATTTAACTTAGGGGGGTGTTAGTGTTAGGGTTAGACTTAGCTTTAGGGGTTAATACATTTATTAGAATAGCGGTGAGCTCCGGTCGGCAGATTAGGGGTTAATAATTGAAGGTAGGTGTCGGCGATGTTAGGGAGGGCAGATTAGGGGTTAATACTATTTATGATAGGGTTAGTGAGGCGGATTAGGGGTTAATAACTTTATTATAGTAGCGCTCAGGTCCGCTCGGCAGATTAGGGGTTAATAAGTGTAGGCAGGTGTCGGCGACGTTGTGGGGGGCAGATTAGGGGTTAATAAATATAACATAGGGGTCGGCGATGTTAGGGCAGCAGATTAGGGGTACATAGGGATAACGTAGGTGGCGGCGGTTTACGGAGCGGCAGATTAGGGGTTAAAAGTGTAATGCAGGGGTCAGCGATAGCGGGGGCGGCAGATTAGGAGTTAATAAGTGTAAGGTTAGGGGTGTTTAGACTCGGGGTACATGTTAGGGTGTTAGGTGCAGACTTAGGAGGTGTTTCCCCATAGGAAACAATGGGGCTGCGTTAGGAGCTGAACGCTGCTTTTTTGCAGGTGTTAGGTTTTTTTTCAGCTCAAACAGCCCCATTGTTTCCTATGGGAGAATCGTGCACGAGCACGTTTTTGATGCCGGCCGCGTCCGTAAGCAACTCTGGTATCGAGAGTTGCATTTGCGGTAAAAATGCTCTACGCTCCTTTTTTGGAGCCTAACGCAGCATTTGTTTGAACTCTCGATACCAGAGTTAAATTTATGGTGCGGCCAGAAAAAAACCCGCGGAGCGTTAACAGCCCTTTTACCGCCGAACTCTAAATCTAGCCGATAGACTTATTGACTCATATATCCAAACGGACTTTAACACTGTGATAATTTAGAACAGTGATATACTGCATCCTCAAAGGCTATATCTTGCAAAGGTGCATATAGATTAAGAGTTTTTATATCATTCCTCAAAGAGAATTGTTCTTATTATATATATATATAATACGCTATTAATTAAGTTTGTATATTTTTTAGCGACCGGTCACATAGTATGCTTATATTTTATAATTTTTTTAGATTATAATAAATTATTTATGTATTCACAAATGTATCCTTTCCTTTGCTGATTGATTAATCGTGCTACAAAAGCGCAGTTCCAAATCTTTGTATTATTTTCCTTGTTTAATGGGTGTATTTAGCCACAAATCAGCAAGCACAACCCAGGTTGGGAACCAAAATGGGCCGGCTTCTAAACTTACATTCTTGCTTTTCAAATAAAGATAGCAAGATAATGAAGAAAAATTGATAATAGGAGTAAATTAGAAAGTTGTTTAAAAATGTCTGCTCTATCTGAATCATTAAAGAAAAAATGTGGGTTCAGTGTCCCTTTAAGTAAATCAATTAATTAAATATAGACAGGTAGCCGCTCGCAGTGTTCGGCTCTTTTTGGGGCCGGATTACTTCTTGTGAAAGTTCAAGGGACAGTCAAGTCAAAATTAAACTTTCATGATTCAGATAGAGCACACAATTTTAAACAACTTTCCAATTGACTTTCATTATCTAAATGTGCACAATCTTTTTATATGAACACTTTCTGAGGCACTAGCTCCTACTGAGCATGTGCAAGAGTCACAGGATATAGGTAATATGCATTTTGTGATTGGCTGATGGCTGTCACATGAAGCATTAGGAAGGAAAATTAAACTAACTGATATTTGTCCAGAAAAGTTCAAATTAAGTGCTTTTGCATCGTTTTATTATTATTTATTATTTCTACTGTGTAGAGTGGTCATTTAAACACACTAAGCTCTGTGCAAATCTAAATCTTAGTGTGTCGCATTTTCACAAGAATACATTTAGCTCCAAAAAGAGCCAAATGCCACAAGCGGCTGCTTTCTTCCGCATTCGGATCCTAATGAAGGATTCAAATGCACTCGTCCAGTAAAAAATAAAATTGGGCGGGTCTGATGGACTCAACACCATGAAAGAAATGAATTTATCATCAGGTAAGCATAAATTTTGCTCTCTTTCATAAGGTGGTGAGAGTCCATTAGCCATTACTCCTGGGAACTAAATACCCAGGTTGTGGAGTTCACAAGTAATTGGGCAGGGCAAACATTTTTAAGGCAGGCACCTAAATACCACTGCTATCTAAAGGACTTGCATACCAAACTCATCAAAGTGGTATAATATGAAAAAGTATGTAAGAAAAAAAGTTGCTGCCTTGCAAATTTGTACAATATAAGTCTCATTCTTGAAGACCCAAGAAGAGGAAACCAAGCTAGTAGAATGGACAAAAATACATTTTTGAAAAGTCACCAAATAAAGTCCATCAAAGATGGTCCCTCAGGACAAAGGCGCCCTCTAGAGGCTTCCTTCGATGGTTAAGGAGAGATACACCATGATCGGCTCTCCTTGGAACAAAGTGGAGAAACTGCAAATATGAAAAAACAGAAAAAAGGCGATCCAATGGTGCAGAAGATCACAACAATTGTTGGAAATTGTATCAATACCTCACTCTACAGAATGATACTCACAAAAGCGGCGCACTATGTGGCAGTGCAAGTCAGACAGGCAGGATAGATCAGAGCCCACCAGTTGGCTCACTCCAGATCGTGGATATACCAATGGTTGAAAAGTGGCGCACTATATTGCAGTGCAAGTTAAACAAGCTGGGTTAGAAACAAATATAATCTGCAACTCGTTTCAAAGTGCTTATGGCACTATTTCCTCACTGCCTGAGGAAAGAGTGCCATAAGCACTTTGAAACGCGTTGCAGATTATATTTAAGTTTTAAATATATATTTTTTCAATAAATAGTCCTCTATGCATAGTGGTTATTTTGTTTTTTATCTAAAAAACTTCTATTTTTTTTTCATATTTGCCATTTTTGAAAAGTCCATCATCTAAAAAGCTTTAGGAAACAAAGTTTTAGCCAAGGAGCTAAAGAAACAGTTGTCATCCTCTGACCTTTATGTGAACTATGGGAAAAACATATTAAAGGATTGACTAGAAACCTTTGTAGTTTGTATGTAGGATTAAAATGCTCTTACATCATCTAAAACAGTGATTTTCACCCTTTTTTTGCCGTGGCACACTTTTTTACATTAAAAAATCCAGTATATATATATATATATATATATATATATATATAAACACACATACAGGGAGTGCAGAATTATTAGGCAAGTTGTATTTTTGAGGATTAATTTTATTATTGAACAACAACCATGTTCTCAATGAACCCAAAAAACTCATTAATATCATAGCTGAATAGTTTTGGAAGTAGTTTTTAGTTTGTTTTTAGTTTGTTTTTAGTTATAGCTATTTTAGGGGGATATATGTGTGTGCAGGTGACTATTACTGTGCATAATTATTAGGCAACTTAACAAAAAACAAATATATACCCATTTCAATTATTTATTTTTACCAGTGAAACCAATATAACATCTCAACATTCACAAATATACATTTCTGACATTCAAAACAAAACAAAAACAAATCAGTGACCAATATAGCCACCTTTCTTTGCAAGGACACTCAATAGCCTGCCATCCATGGATTCTGTCAGTGTTTTGATCTGTTCACCATCAACATTGCGTGCAGCAGCAACCACAGCCTCCCAGACACTGTTCAGAGAGGTGTACTGTTTTCCCTCCTTGTAAATCTCACATTTGATGATGGACCACAGGTTCTCAATGGGGTTCAGATCAGGTGAACAAGGAGGCCATGTCATTAGATTTTCTTCTTTTATACCCTTTCTTGCCAGCCACGCTGTGGAGTACTTGGACGCGTGTGATGGAGCATTGTCCTGCATGAAAAACAGAATTTATGTTTACCTGATAAATTACTTTCTCCAACGGTGTGTCCGGTCCACGGCGTCATCCTTACTTGTGGGATATTCTCTTCCCCAACAGGAAATGGCAAAGAGCCCAGCAAAGCTGGTCACATGATCCCTCCTAGGCTCCGCCTACCCCAGTCATTCGACCGACGTTAAGGAGGAATATTTGCATAGGAGAAACCATATGGTACCGTGGTGACTGTAGTTAAAAAAATAAATTATCAGACCTGATTAAAAAACCAGGGCGGGCCGTGGGCCGGACACACCGGTGGAGAAAGTAATTTATCAGGTAAACATAAATTCTGTTTTCTCCAACATAGGTGTGTCCGGTCCACGGCGTCATCCTTACTTGTGGGAACCAATACCAAAGCTTTAGGACACGGATGAAGGGAGGGAGCAAATCAGGTCACCTAAATGGAAGGCACCACGGCTTGCAAAACCTTTCTCCCAAAAATAGCCTCAGAAGAAGCAAAAGTATCAAACTTGTAAAATTTGGTAAAAGTGTGCAGTGAAGACCAAGTCGCTGCCCTACATATCTGATCAACAGAAGCCTCGTTCTTGAAGGCCCATGTGGAAGCCACAGCCCTAGTGGAATGAGCTGTGATTCTTTCGGGAGGCTGCCGTCCGGCAGTCTCGTAAGCCAATCTGATGATGCTTGTAATCCAAAAAGAGAGAGAGGTAGAAGTTGCTTTTTGACCTCTCCTTTTACCGGAATAAACAACAAACAAGGAAGATGTTTGTCTAAAATCCTTTGTAGCATCTAAATAGAATTTTAGAGCGCGAACAACATCCAAATTGTGCAACAAACGTTCCTTCTTTGAAACTGGTTTCGGACACAGAGAAGGTACGATAATCTCCTGGTTAATGTTTTTGTTAGAAACAACTTTTGGAAGAAAACCAGGTTTAGTACGTAAAACCACCTTATCTGCATGGAACACCAGATAAGGAGGAGAACACTGCAGAGCAGATAATTCTGAAACTCTTCTGGCAGAAGAAATTGCAACTAAAAACAAAACTTTCCAAGATAATAACTTAATATCAACGGAATGCAAGGGTTCAAACGGAACCCCCTGAAGAACTGAAAGAACTAAATTGAGACTCCAAGGAGGAGTCAAAGGTTTGTAAACAGGCTTAATTCTAACCAGAGCCTGAACAAAGGCTTGAACATCTGGCACAGCAGCCAGTTTTTTGTGAAGTAACACTGACAAGGCAGAAATCTGTCCCTTCAGGGAACTTGCAGATAATCCTTTTTCCAATCCTTCTTGAAGGAAGGATAGAATCCTAGGAATCTTAACCTTGTCCCAAGGGAATCCTTTAGATTCACACCAACAGATATATTTTTTCCAAATTTTGTGGTAAATCTTTCTAGTTACAGGCTTTCTGGCCTGAACAAGAGTATCGATAACAGAATCTGAGAACCCTCGCTTCGATAAAATCAAGCGTTCAATCTCCAAGCAGTCAGCTGGAGTGAAACCAGATTCGGATGTTCGAACGGACCCTGAACAAGAAGGTCTCGTCTCAAAGGTAGCTTCCAAGGTGGAGCCGATGACATATTCACCAGATCTGCATACCAAGTCCTGCGTGGCCACGCAGGAGCTATCAAGATCACCGACGCCCTCTCCTGATTGATCCTGGCTACCAGCCTGGGGATGAGAGGAAACGGCGGGAACACATAGGCTAGTTTGAAGGTCCAAGGTGCTACTAGTGCATCCACTAGAGCCGCCTTGGGATCCCTGGATCTGGACCCGTAGCAAGGAACTTTGAAGTTCTGACGAGAGGCCATCAGATCCATGTCTGGAATGCCCCACAGCTGAGTGACTTGGGCAAAGATTTCCGGATGGAGTTCCCACTCCCCCGGATGCAATGTCTGACGACTCAGAAAATCCGCTTCCCAATTTTCCACTCCTGGGATGTGGATAGCAGACAGGTGGCAGGAGTGAGACTCCGCCCATAAAATGATTTTGGACACTTCTTCCATCGCTAGGGAACTCCTTGTTCCCCCCTGATGGTTGATGTACGCAACAGTTGTCATGTTGTCTGATTGAAACCGTATGAACTTGGCCCTCGCTAGCTGAGGCCAAGCCTTGAGAGCATTGAATATCGCTCTCAGTTCCAGAATATTTATCGGTAGAAGAGATTCTTCCCGAGACCAAAGACCCTGAGCTTTCAGGGATCCCCAGACCGCGCCCCAGCCCATCAGACTGGCGTCGGTCGTGACAATGACCCACTCTGGTCTGCGGAATGTCATCCCTTGTGACAGGTTGTCCAGGGACAGCCACCAACGGAGTGAGTCTCTGGTCCTCTGATTTACTTGTATCTTCGGAGACAAGTCTGTATAGTCCCCATTCCACTGACTGAGCATGCACAGTTGTAATGGTCTTAGATGAATGCGCGCAAAAGGAACTATGTCCATTGCTGCTACCATCAACCCGATCACTTCCATGCACTGAGCTATGGAAGGAAGAGGAACGGAATGAAGTATTCGACAAGAGTCTAGAAGTTTTGTTTTTCTGGCCTCTGTCAGAAAAATCCTCATTTCTAAGGAGTCTATTATTGTTCCCAAGAAGGGAACCCTTGTTGACGGGGATAGAGAACTCTTTTCCACGTTCACTTTCCATCCGTGAGATCTGAGAAAGGCCAGGACAATGTCCGTGTGAGCCTTTGCTTGAGGAAGGGACGACGCTTGAATCAGAATGTCGTCCAAGTAAGGTACTACAGCAATGCCCCTTGGTCTTAGCACAGCTAGAAGGGACCCTAGTACCTTTGTGAAAATCCTTGGAGCAGTGGCTAATCCGAAAGGAAGCGCCACGAACTGGTAATGTTTGTCCAGGAATGCGAACCTTAGGAACCGATGATGTTCCTTGTGGATAGGAATATGTAGATACGCATCCTTTAAATCCACCGTGGTCATGAATTGACCTTCCTGGATGGAAGGAAGAATAGTTCGAATGGTTTCCATCTTGAACGATGGAACCTTGAGAAACTTGTTTAAGATCTTGAGATCTAAGATTGGTCTGAACGTTCCCTCTTTTTTGGGAACTATGAACAGATTGGAGTAGAACCCCATCCCTTGTTCTCTTAATGGAACAGGATGAATCACTCCCATTTTTGACAGGTCTTCTACACAATGTAAGAATGCCTGTCTTTTTATGTGGTCTGAAGACAACTGAGACCTGTGGAACCTCCCCCTTGGGGGAAGTCCCTTGAATTCCAGAAGATAACCTTGGGAGACTATTTCTAGCGCCCAAGAATCCAGAACATCTCTTGCCCAAGCCTGAGCGAAGAGAGAGAGTCTGCCCCCCACCAGATCCGGTCCCGGATCGGGGGCCAACATTTCATGCAGTCTTGGTAGCAGTGGCAGGTTTCTTGGCCTGCTTTCCCTTGTTCCAGCCTTGCATTGGTCTCCAAGCTGGCTTGGCTTGAGAAGTATTACCCTCTTGCTTAGAGGACGTAGCACCTTGGGCTGGTCCGTTTCTACGAAAGGGACGAAAATTAGGTTTATTTTTTGCCTTGAAAGGCCGATCCTGAGGAAGGGCGTGGCCCTTACCCCCAGTGATATCAGAGATAATCTCTTTCAAGTCAGGGCCAAACAGCGTTTTCCCCTTGAAAGGAATGTTAAGTAGCTTGTTCTTGGAAGACGCATCAGCCGACCAAGATTTCAACCAAAGCGCTCTGCGCGCCACAATAGCAAACCCAGAATTCTTAGCCGCTAACCTAGCCAATTGCAAAGTGGCGTCTAGGGTGAAAGAATTAGCCAATTTGAGAGCATTGATTCTGTCCATAATCTCCTCAAAAGGAGGAGAATCACTATCGACCGCCTTTATCAGATCATCGAACCAGAAACATGCGGCTGTAGCGACAGGGACAATGCATGAAATTGGTTGTAGAAGGTAACCTTGCTGAACAAACATCTTTTTAAGCAAACCTTCTAATTTTTTATCCATAGGATCTTTGAAAGCACAACTATCCTCTATGGGTATAGTGGTGCGTTTGTTTAAAGTGGAAACCGCTCCCTCGACCTTGGGGACTGTCTGCCATAAGTCCTTTCTGGGGTCGACCATAGGAAACAATTTTTTAAATATGGGGGGAGGGACGAAAGGAATACCGGGCCTTTCCCATTCTTTATTAACAATGTCCGCCACCCGCTTGGGTATAGGAAAAGCTTCTGGGAGCCCCGGCACCTCTAGGAACTTGTCCATTTTACATAGTTTCTCTGGGATGACCAACTTGTCACAATCATCCAGAGTGGATAATACCTCCTTAAGCAGAATGCGGAGATGTTCCAACTTAAATTTAAATGCAATCACATCAGGTTCAGCCTGTTGAGAAATGTTCCCTGAATCAGTAATTTCTCCCTCAGACAAAACCTCCCTGGCCCCATCAGACTGGGTTAGGGGCCCTTCAGAAATATTAATATCAGCGTCGTCATGCTCTTCAGTATCTAAAACAGAGCAGCCGCGCTTACGCTGACAAGTGTTCATTTTGGCTAAAATGTTTTTGACAGAATTATCCATTACAGCCGTTAATTGTTGCATAGTAAGGAGTATTGGCGCGCTAGATGTACTAGGGGCCTCCTGAGTGGGCAAGACTCGTGTAGACGAAGGAGGGAATGATGCAGTACCATGCTTACTCCCCTCACTTGAGGAATCATCTTGGGCATCATTGTCATTATCACATAAATCACATTTATTTAAATGAATAGGAATTCTGGCTTCCCCACATTCAGAACACAGTCTATCTGGTAGTTCAGACATGTTAAACAGGCATAAACTTGATAACAAAGTACAAAAACGTTTTAAAATAAAACCGTTACTGTCACTTTAAATTTTAAACTGAACACACTTTATTACTGCAATTGCGGAAAAACATGAAGGAATTGTTCAAAATTCACCAAATTTTCACCACAGTGTCTTAAAGCCTTAAAAGTATTGCACACCAAATTTGGAAGCTTTAACCCTTAAAATAACGGAACCGGAGCCGTTTTAAACTTTAACCCCTTTACAGTCCCTGGTATCTGCTTTGCTGAGACCCAACCAAGCCCAAAGGGGAATACGATACCAAATGACGCCTTCAGAAAGTCTTTTCTAAGTATCAAAGCTCCTCTCACATGCGACTGCATGCCATGCCTCTCAAAAACAAGTGCGCCACACCGGCGCGAAAATGAGGCTCTGCTTATGCTTTGGGAAAGCCCCTAAGGAATAAGGTGTCTAATACAGTGCCTGCCGATATTATTATATCAAAATACCCAGATAAAATGATTCCTCAAGGCTAAATATGTGTTAATAATGAATCGATTTAGCCCAGAAAAAGTCTACAGTCTTAATAAGCCCTTGTGAAGCCCTTATTTACAATCGTAATAAACATGGCTTACCGGATCCCATAGGGAAAATGACAGCTTCCAGCATTACATCGTCTTGTTAGAATGTGTCATACCTCAAGCAGCAAGAGGCTGCACACTGTTCCCCCAACTGAAGTTAATTGCTCTCAACAGTCCTGTGTGGAACAGCCATGGATTTTAGTTACGGTTGCTAAAATCATTTTCCTCATACAAACAGAAATCTTCATCTCTTTTCTGTTTCTGAGTAAATAGTACATACCAGCACTATTTCAAAATAACAAACTCTTGATTGAATAATAAAAACTACAGTTAAACACTAAAAAACTCTAAGCCATCTCCGTGGAGATGTTGCCTGTACAACGGCAAAGAGAATGACTGGGGTAGGCGGAGCCTAGGAGGGATCATGTGACCAGCTTTGCTGGGCTCTTTGCCATTTCCTGTTGGGGAAGAGAATATCCCACAAGTAAGGATGACGCCGTGGACCGGACACACCTATGTTGGAGAAATCATGTTTTTCTTGAAGGATGCAGACTTCTTCCTGTACCACTGCTTGAAGAAGATGTCTTCCAGAAACTGGCAGTAGGACTGGGAGTTGAGCTTGACTCCATCCTCAACCCGAAAAGGCCCCACAAGCTCATCTTTGATGATACCAGCCCAAACCAGTACTCCACCTCCACCTTGCTGGCGTCTGAGTCGGACTGGAGCTCTCTGCCCTTTACCAATCCAGCCACGGGCCCATCCATCTGGCCCATCAAGACTCACTCTCATTTCATCAGTCCATAAAACCTTAGAAAAATCAGTCTTGAGATATTTCTTGGCCCAGTCTTGACGTTTCAGCTTGTGTGTCTTGTTCAGTGGTGGTTGTCTTTCAGCCTTTCTTACCTTGGCCATGTCTCTGAGTATTGCACACCTTGTGCTTTTGGGCACTCCAGTGATGTTGCAGCTCTGAAATATGGCCAAACTGGTGGCAAGTGGCATCTTGGCAGCTGCACGCTTGACTTTTCTCAGTTCATGGGCAGTTATTTTGCGCCTTGGTTTTTCCACACGCTTCTTGCGACCCTGTTGACTATTTTGAATGAAACGCTTGATTGTTCGATGATCACGCTTCAGAAGCTTTGCAATTTTAAGAGTGCTGCATCCCTCTGCAAGATATCTCACTATTTTTGACTTTTCTGAGCCTGTCAAGTCCTTCTTTTGACCCATTTTGCCAAAGGAAAGGAAGTTGCTTAATAATTATGCACACCTGATATAGGGTGTTGATGTCATTAGACCACACCCCTTCTCATTACAGAGATGCACATCACCTAATATGCTTAATTGGTAGTAGGCTTTCGAGCCTATACAGCTTGGAGTAAGACAACATGCATAAAGAGGATGATGTGGTCAAAATACTCATTTGCCTAATAATTCTGCACTCCCTGTACACACTGTACTGTGCTGTCATGCCATGCCTTCTACAAACTATACATGACATATTGACATTCATTCACAAAGAATCATAATGATTGTCTGTGAATGAATGTCAATATGTCATGGCTGTAAATGATGTCTGCCTGATGAGCCTGTCACTTAAAAACAAGTAAAATTTAAAAAATATGTCGCACTGTTGTCTGTTTACCGCGGCACACCTGAGGATCTCTCACGGCACACTAGTGTGCCGCGGCACACTGGTTGAAAAGCACTGATCTAAAACAAGTAACCTGCCATAAATTAAATATTTTGGATAAGGACAAGGAGATGGATTATAATCTCCTGATTAATGTGATCTAAAAAATCCTATTGAGTCCTTAAAACCAATTTATCTGAAGAAAACTAAGATAAGGAAACCTAAAAGAAAGCAAAAACAATTCAATAACTCTTCTGGCAGAAGATATTGTTAAAAGCAACAAAAACTTCCAAGACAGAAGCTAAAAATCCAAAGCATTCATAGGTTTGAAAGGAGAAACCAATAAAGCTTGTAAAAACCAAATTAATGTCCCAAAGAGAAGAAATTTGGATTAAACACTGGATATATCCTGTAAAAGAGTGGTCTGTCCCTTTAAGGCCAATGGGGTAATTCCTCCAGCGCTGTATCTCAAAAGGAAAAGACACACACAATAGTGAGTACTGTCAGGAAAACAAACTGTGATAAATCATGGAATCTTACTCTTTACAGAGCTTATAACTCAGCTCTAAATTTCCAGACAGATATGTTTCAAAGCCCTCCGGCTGCTCCAGTAACTACAGGAACACTGGTGCAAGATGTATATTTAAAAGGTTTATTAAAATATATAGGACATAAAGACAATATACACTGTTAACAAGATCGTCCCACTGCTAAGCTGTATAAGTTAGTAAACAAGGCTATACTTAGCAGGCTATCAAGGTGGTTACTATGCTGTAATCTTGCACTGTATTGCTTTCCGTGAATCAGTCTTTTAGTCCTTAAAAACAAATATCCAACGACCGTTTCGCCAGATGTCCTCCAGCTTTTCAAGGGCACAGCTTTTTCTGGGCACAGCTATGACACACAGCAATTTTCCTGTAGTATCAAACAGAAACAAAATCTAAATAAGACAATATAAAGAGCTAGCAGATACGCCTTTATCTGAACCATCTTGCAAAAAGAAGAATTCTTGAAATTTATGCTTACCTGATAAAAAAAAAATTTTACGATGACGAGTCCACAGATTTCATCCTTACTTGTGGGATTAAACCTCCTGCCAGCAGAAAGTGGCAAAAAGCACCACAGCAGAGCTGTATATATAGCTCCACCCTTCCCCTCCTCCCCCAGTCATTTGACCAAAGTTAGGAAGAGAAAGGAGAAGCCAAAGGTGCAGAGGCGAAGTTTAAAAAATAAGTACAAACCTGTCTTAGAAATGACAGGGTGGGCCGTGGACTCGTCATATCGTAAAAGAAATAAATTTATCAGGTAAGCATAAATTTCCTTTTCTTTTACAAGATATGACGAGTCCACGGATTTAATCCTTACTTGTGGGATACAATACCAAAGCTACAGGACATGGATGAAAGGGAGGGACAAGACAGGAACCTAAACAGAAGGCACCACTGCTTGAAGAACCTGTCTCCCAAAAATAGCCTCAGAAGAAGCAAAAGTATCAAATTTGGAAAATTTGGAAAAAGTGTGAAGAGACGACCAAGTTGCAGCCTTGCAAATCTGTTCAAAAGAAGCATCGTTTTTAAATGCCCATGAGGAAGCCACAGCCCTAGTAGAATGAGACGTAATTCTTTCAGAAGGCTGCTGTCCAGCAGTCTCATATGCCAGACGGATGATACTCTTCAGCCAAAAACAAAGAGAGGTAGCCGTAGCTTTCTGGCCCCTACGCTTTCCGGAAAACACAACAAATAATGAAGATGATTGACAAAATTCTTTAGTCGCCTGAAAGTACAACTTCAAGGCACGGACCAAGTCCAAGTTATGTAACAGACGCTCCTTCTTAGAAGAAGGATTAGGACATAATGAAGGAACAACAATTTCCTGATTAATATTCTTATTTGAAACAACCTTAGGAAGTAACCCAAGTTTGGTATGTACAACCACCTTATCAGAATGGAAGATAAGGTAAGGTGAGTCACATTGTAACGCTGAAAGCTCAGAAACTCGACGAGCAGAAGAAATAGCAACCAAAAATAAAACTATACTCTACGAATAACTTTTGGATTTGCACCAATGAAGATATCTACGCCATATCTTATGGTAGATCTTTCTAGTAACAGGCTTATGTGCCTGAATCAAAGCATCAATGACCGAATCAGAGAACCCCCGCTTAGATAAAATCAAGCGATCAATCTCCAAGCAGTCAGCTGCAGAGAAACTAGATTTGGATGATGGAAGGGTCCCTGAATAAGAAGGTCCTGCCTCAATGGAAGCTTCCACAGCGGCAGAGAGGACATGTCCACTAGATCGGCATACCAAGTCCTGCAAGGCTACACAGGCGCGATTAGAATTACTGAACCCCTCTCCTGTTTGATCCGAGCAATCACCCGGGGAAGGAGAGCAAACGGTGGAAACACATAAGCTAGGTTGAACGACCAAGGCACTGCCAAGGCATCTATCAGTTCGGCCTGAGGATCCCTCGACCTGGATCCGTATCTTGGAAGCTTGGCATTCTGACGAGACGCCATCAGATCCAATTCCGGCCTGCCCCACCTGAGGATCAGGTTGGCAAAGACCTCCGGATGGAGTTCCCATTCCCCCGGATGAAACGTCTGTCTGCTCAAAAAATCTGCCTCCCAGTTGTCCACTCCTGGGATGTAGATTGCTGATAGATAACAAGACTGAGCTTCCGCCCACTGAATTATCTTGGATACTTCTGTCATCGCTAAGGAACTCCTTGTTCCTCCCTGATGATTGATGTAAGCCACAGTCGTGATGTTGTCCGACTGGAATCTGATGAATTTGGCCGAAGCCAACTGAGACCACGCCTGAAGCGCATTAAATATTGCTCTCAATTCTAGAATATTGATTGAAAGTAGAGACTCCACCTGAGTCCACACACCCTGAGCCTTCAGGGAATTCCAGACTGCACCCCAGCCTAGTAGACTGGCATCCGTGGTCACTATCACCCACGAGGGTCTGCGGAAACACGTCCCTTGGCACAGATGATCCGGCGACAACCACCAAAGAAGAGAGTCTCTGGTCTCCTGGTCCAGATATACCTGAGGAGATAAATTTGCATAATCCCCATTCCACTGTCCGAGCATGCACAGTTGCAGTGGTCTGAGATGAAATTAAGCAAACGGAATGATGTTCCATTGCCGCCACCATCAATCCAATTACCTCCATGCACTGAGCCACTGATGGCCGAGGATTGTATTTAGAATCTTTGACTTTCTGACCTCCGTCAGAAAAATCTTCATGGAGATAGAATCTATCAGAGTTCCCAAGAAGGGAACCTTTGTCTGTGGAATTAGTGAACTTTTCTCTAGATTCACCTTCCATCCGTGAGTTCTCAGAAAGGACAACACCATGTCTGTATGAGATTTTGTCAGATGATAAGTCGATGCCTGGATCAGAATATCGTCCAGATAAGGCGCCACTGCAATGCCTCGCGGCCTGAGAACTGCCAAAAGGGACCCTAGAACCTTTGTGAAGATTCTGGGTGCTGTGGCCAACCCGAAGGGAAGAGCCACGAACTGAAAATGTTTGTCCAGGAAGGCAACCCTTAAGTACTGATGATGATCCTTGTGAATAGGAATATGAAGGTATGCATCCTTCAAATCCACGGTAGTCATATATTGACCCTCCTGGATCATTGGTAAAATTGTTTGAATAGTCTCCATCTTGAAGGATGATATCTAAAATGGGTTTGAACGTTCCCTCTTTTATGGAAACCACGAAAAGATTTGAGTAAAACACCTGTCCCCTGTTCCAGTCTTGGAACGGGACCAATTACTCCCATAATAGAGAGGTCTTTTACACAACATAAGAACGCCTCTCTTTTTATCTGGTCTACAGACAATCGTGAAAGAAGAAATCTCCCCCTTGGGAGAATTTTTTTTAATTCCATTTGATACCCGTGGGTCACGATTTCCAGTGCCCAGGGGTCCTGAACATCTCTTACCCAAGCCTGGGCAAAGAGAGAAAGTCTACCCCCTACTAGATCCGGTCCCGGATCGGGGGCCGTCCCTTCATGCTGTCTTGGTAGCAGCAGCGGGCTTCTTGGGTTGTTTACCCTTGTTCCAGGCCTGGTTGGGTCTCCAGACGGACTTGGCCTGAGCAAAATTCCCTTCCTGTTTCGCGGAAGAAGAGGAAGAAGAGGGGACTCCCTTAAAGTTTCGAAAGGAACGAAAATTATTTTGTTTACCCCTCAATTTAGCAGTCTTATCCTGAGGTAGGAGATGACCCTTACCTCCAGTAATGTCAGAAATGATTTCCTTCAAGTCAGGCCCGAATAGAGTTTTCCCCTTGAAAGGAATAGCCAAATGCTTTGACTTAGATGACACATCAGCAGACCAAGATTTTAACCATAACGCTCTACGCGCTAAAACGGCAAATCCGGCATTCTTAGCAGCCAACTTAGCAATTTGAAAGGCGGCATCTGTGATAAAAGAATTAGCCAGCTTGAGAGCCTTAATTCTATCTAAAATATCCTCTAAAGGAGTCTCAGTCTTAAGAGACTCTTCTAAGGCATCAAACCAAAAAGCCGCCGCAGTGGTAACTGGTACAATGCAGGATGTCGGTTGTAAAAGGAAACCCTGATGAATAAATAACTTTTTTAGAAGGCCCTCCAATTTCTTATCCATAGGATCTTTGAAAGCACAGCTGTCCTCAATAAGAATAGTTGTACGCTTAGCCAGGGTAGATATAGCTCCCTCCACCTTAGGGACCGTCTGCAAGAGTCCCGAATAGTGTCAGATATAGGGTAAATTTTCTTAAAATTAGGAGAAGGTGAGAACGGTATACCCGGTCTGTCCCATTCCCTCTTGATAATCTCCGAAACTCTCTTAGGAACCGGAAAAACATCAGTGTAAGCAGGTACCTCTAAGTATTTGTCCATTTTACACAATTTCTCTGGTGGTACCACAATAGAGTCACAGTCATCCAGAGTCGCTAAAACCTCCCGAAGTAACAGGCGGAGGTGTTCAAGCTTAAATCTAAAGGACATGACGTCCGAGTCCGTCTGAGGTAACACACTTCCCGAATCGGAAAGTTCCCCCTCAGACAGAAGTTCCCTGACCCCCAAATCAGATCCCTGTGATTGTACATCGGAAATAGCCAATAAAGCAATAGAGGACACAGTATTCACATTGACTTCTGTCCTACTGCGTTTGCCCTGTAACACTGGCAACTTGGATAAAACCTCTGTAAGGGTAGTTGACATAACTGCAGCCATATCCTGCAGGGAAAATGAATTGGACGCGGTTGAAGAACCCAGCGTCGCTTGGGTGGGCGTTAAAAGTTGTGACGCTTGGGGAGAATTTGGCAGCATATCCTGATTCTCCTCAGACTGAGAATCATCCTTAGACACACTTTCCTTAAATAAAATCTGCTCTTTATATTTTAATGTCCTTTCAGTACATGAGGGACAAAAAGTAAGAGGGGGTTCCACAGAGGCATCTAAACACATAGAACAAGTAGTTTCCTCAATGTCAGACATGTTAAACAGACTAGCAATAGCAATAATAGTCGTTCTTTACTTGATATATTGAACTTTTGGAGTCAAAACATACAATAAAGAAATTAAACAAAAAACGTGTACTGCGCATTTAAATAATAAAAGCGCAACAATTTTTCTGTTGTTAGCCAAAAGACGATTTCAGCAATAACAATTGCCCCTATGTGTCCCAATTAGCTTAAATATATTGCACCACTTGTTAGGATATGTAAAATATCAAAATAAAACAGGTTTATCAAATATATCTATGTATTATAAAAAATTTGACCCCTGCGCCTACCTGCCCCCAAGGCACACTGACACAACGTTCTGAGCCTCTCTGTCCACTACGATCACCAAACAGAGCTAGGCCCCACCAGAGACTCAGGATCTTGCTACCGATCCGGAACACACACTGCGCGTCTGAGCGTGCGAAAATAGGCCCCGCCCACTGTGGGCGCAACTCTTATCCTACCGAGACCTGCATGGGTAGTTGAAAGCCCAAACATGTCGGTCATTATCAAGCCATGTGTTCAACAAATACCTCCTGCGCAATAAGCGCTTCATATTGTAAGGTGTCAACAGAAATAAAAAACAGCCGCATCTAACAACGTCAGCCCACAAAATATTTTTAAAGTGATATCTACACTTAGTAATATAATAAAATTTAACAGGGAATCCAGGTACACCATTTTCTAAAGTGCATACTGCTTACCCCTCCCCAGTTAGGGATATTGTCAGTCTGTTCTGATGTATCAAGTCTCCCCAGAAAACAAAAGACACTGAAGATTTCTCTTTACACTACCTTCAGCTGCTCTGTGGGAACCAGAATGGATCTTAGATAACGTTTGCTAAGATCATCAACATCAGGGCAGAAATAAAGAAATCTCTCCACTCTTCTTAGGAAGTTATACACAGACGATTTCTCCCTGAGAAAAATAGTACTCACTGGCACCATTTTAAAATAAAAAACTTCTTGATTGAAGAATCTAAACTAACACCTCACTTTATCTCTTCCTACATTAACACAGGCAAAGAGAATGACTGGGGGAGGAGGGGAAGGGAGGAGCTATATATACAGCTCTGCTGTGGTGCTCTTTGCCACTTCCTGCTGGCAAGAGGTTTAATCCCACAAGTAAGGATGAAATCCGTGGACTCGTCATATCTTGTAAAAGAAAGAATGCCAGTTAAAACCCTATTTTTACAAGAGGAAAGAAAAAAAACTTTCCAAACCCTTTAAGCACATTTACATGTATACACTAGAGCATCAAATAAACCTCTTTTATTTAAAAATAGGTATTCAATTTCTAAGCCTGCAAAATAACAGACTCAAAATATAGATGATAAAAAGAATCTTGAGACAGTAATTCATGTGGAAGTGAAAGACCGTGGAGAAAACTTTACATCTGAATCAGATTTGCAAATCAAGTTCTACGGGGAATGGCTGGAAGAATCAGAACTATTGAAAAAAATGCTTTATTCAATCCAAGCTATGACTCTTGAAAACATAAGTCATCAGGTCTATCTCTGGGGGACCCCATTCCTCTACAATCTTGTTGAAAACTACTTGAAACAGAAATAATTCCTGTGGAAAGTAATACTAACTCAGGAAAACTGCTTTCCCTCTTGGGAAGTGAAATACAGTTTTTTTTTCGGTGTTCAAATAAATAAAACCTTCATTGCTAAGAAAATACAAGTTCCCTCTGGTTGATTGACATAAGCTAAAGCTGTAACATTGTCTGATTGAAAATGCTGAAAAGTTTCTCTATATTTCAGAGACCAGCTCTGAAGGGACCTAAAGATAATCATTGGTAACCTCGCCTCCTGAGGAAACCAAACCGCCTGTGCTTTACTGGATCCCTAGACTGAACCCCAATCAAAGAGGTTGGCATCTGTAGCCATTATTTTTCAAGATGGGTGAAAATGGATGCACCCAGAAAAATAAATTGGTAATTTATCCACCAGGACACAGAGTTCCTCAGTCTTTGAGATAGATAAGTGAAATGTTTGCAGTCTGCACCATTGCTGTAGCATGCACAATAGAAAGGGTCTCATATTGAAATGTGCAAAAGGAAGAAGAACTGATGCTGGAAACATAAAACCTAATACTTCCATTCACTGAGCTAGAGATGGATTGGAAATTAACAGTAGTTGTGAGCAAGCTCAAAGTAACTTTGATACCTGTTGATCCGTGAAATCTGCATTGTTAATGAGTCTATAAGGACCCCAAAAAAGAAACTGATGAATGAGAAAGAGAGCTCTTTGATATAAATTCTACAACTATGTCTGTGGTCTGCAAACAAAGAACAGTAGAATATTGGAATGAAATATAGCTGAAGAAAATACATGAGCTTTTATTACAGTCAAGAGAGTTCCTGGAACGCTTGTAAAAAATCTAACTGAAAAGCAGATGGATGGAATTTACTGTAATAAGAGCCTAAGTAACAGGAAAAAAATTGCTGGTGCTTTGGCAGAAGGTTTAAAAATCAAATCCTCCTGTTTGGAAGATTTTTCTTCAGGTGATTTTGGGTCTTGGACACCTAGGTACATAAAACCTCTTTAAGCAAGAATTAAGATGCTCAAGTTTAAACATAAAAGAGGTAGACTCTGTGTCTTGATCAGTAAAAGGCTCCCAACCATCATAAAAAAATGTCACCTAAAGGAAACAAACTGAGGTGTGTCAAAGTCTGAAAACTATAAGGACATCCTAAGATGTTCTGATCTCTGATGATGCAGAAGATCCTGATAATGTGACTTTTATACATAGAACTTTTGTGCATACTTGGAGGAGGTGCACAAACCTTTAAATCCTGGAGCAAAATCTGAAGCACTCCCATGTGTTGAGGAAAACAGCTGGCAGGGGATAAATCTCCAGATTTTTGTTTACGTTTACTTGGTTTGGGAATGACCGCCAAAGATTCTGTCATAGTTTTAAAACCATTTGATTTAAATGCTGTGGAAGGATCAGTGGAATCCTCTTGAACCACATAGATAGCCATGGGCACAACGTTTCAGCCAGGAGTCATAATAACTGGATTTTGGTTAGCGAAAAGGAGCTGTGGAGCACAATTAGTGCGCAACTGGTTAACTTGGTCCACAGGAACAGTTTTGCAAAGGAGACAAGAATTACCCACCCCCTCAGCAGCTCTTATGAGGGTACTCGCCCTCCAATGTCCCTCTCTTCTAGGAACTATCCTATTAAGGGACAACAAGAGTAATATCCTTGAATCTTAAAGAAAACGCAGAGCACCTCTATCTTTACCTGCTCCTGACTAGACAAATACTGGAAAGGAAGAGGAAGTAGGAGGGATACTTAAAGTTTTGTGTGAGGTATCGTTACCTCCTCCTGGTGGCCAGGAGATGAATTTCCCACAAGTAAGGATTTTCATCAACTATTATCCCCTTAGAAAGAAATTTGGGGTTTTAAGCCGGACAGATAGCTCAGCATGCTAAGGCACTGTGGCTGAGCTCTGTAGCAACCCAAGGGTTGCAGGTTCAATCCCCGGCGAGGTCCACTCAGCCTTTCATATTTCTGAGGTCGAAAAAAATGAGCAGCGCCTTGAGACCCTTACTGGTGATTAGCCACGCTTTACAAGTACCCAATACATACATACATATGTCCCTTTAACAGCTGAACCATTTCCACCCATGTGCTGAGCTGTTTGAGAAATTTTAGGTGCTGCTCACATTTAAGCCCAACTGTTTTTCAGTAAGAAACCCACACATATTATATGGGGGGGGTTTTCAGCAGACCCAGAAGATTCACAATATATGTTTATTTATGCATATCATGACACATAAGAACTTAACAACAAAAACAAAATTTATGCTTACCAGATAAATTCCTTTCTTTCCTGGCAGACAGAGTCCACGACTTAATTCATTATTGTTGGGAATAACAACACCTGGCCACCAGGAGGAGGCAAATACACCCCAGCCAAAGGTTATAAATATACCTCCCACTTCCCCTATCCCCCCAGTCCTTCGGCCGAGGGAACAAGGAAAAGCATGAGAAACATTAGGATATAGAGGCGCTAGAAAAAAAATAAACAGGAAGCCGCATAAAACATATTACAGGCAGGGTCGTGGACTCTCCCCGTCAGGAAATAAAGGAATTTATGTCAGAGTCTTTATCCTGTATCATTGGCCCTTCCCCCTATACCTTTAAATTCTATGTGTAGCTTCTGACAGGTGCTTAGAATTCTGTGATTGCTGTTCTCACTAGCTATCATTCCTAAGCTCACTGCAGCTTAGTTTAGTTGTTATTTTATCTCATTCCACATTGGAATCTACACTACTCTAAGAAGCCGGATTATAACTTTACTTGTAAAGTGGAGTCTTTATTTACAGCGGATCTTTGTCCATAAATCAGTACTTGTTTTCGATATACTTGGAGACCTTCTTCTAACAATCAGTTTGTTTCTCTGCTGAGGCGTAACACTTACCAGTCCTATTTACGTGCTCCTCATTTTATTTATACAGCTTGGAAGCTACTTCAGTTTTGTTTGCTGGAGACCAAACACTAAGTACTGTATATACGGTGTTTCATTATACTAACCACAGACTTTTGCTCCGCCCACTTTCCTCATCATACAACTGCTGGTTTCTGATCTATTCCGCAAGTAAGCTGAGACTTTAAATTTATTGTATTTATTTATTGTATTTTCTATTCCTCAACCAAGCTTCGAGACCTGAAGGGTTCCTTTAGACCACATTGCAAATACGTTATCAAGTATAACAAAGATTACGGTCTGGCTGCTGCTGTGGACTGCGTATTTGTCAGTTCTGTTACACTCTGACAATTCTGCAGCTGAACCTGCTCATTTGAACTCCTGTTGATGCAGGTATTATTTCTTACATGTTATGGCAGGCATGAATAATTTATAGTCTGGCTATTACTTGCTTAGTTGCAATTGCTAAGCTACTTACATATTAATTCACTTTTTGTTGAACTTAGCTACTTCACTCACAAGTAGTAATTCCTTCATAAGTGAAACAAATTCATACTTTGATACATTCATTCTCTAGTTCTGCCGTTGAGATCTTACTTAATAATCAGTCAGCATTACCATATCTGGTAAGCATAAATTTTGTTTTCTTTCCAAAGGCAGGGAGAGTCCACAACTTTATTCATTACTGTTGGGAACCAATACCCAAGCTCCAGAGGACACTGAATGAATAAAACGGGAGGGCAAAAAAGAAAGGCCAACCCTAATCTGAGGGCACCACAGCCAGTAACACTTTTCTCCCAAAAGCTGCCTCCACAGAAGCAAAAACATCAAATTTATAGAACTTTGAAAAATAAGTAAGGAGGATCAGGTAGCCGCCTTACAAATCTAATCCATGGAAGCTTCATTCTTAAAAGCCTCAGGAGGCTGATCTCCAGCCTTCTCATAACCCAAACGGATGATACTTCTCAGTCAGAAAGATAATGAAGTTGCAGTGGCCTTCTGACCCTTGCACTTACCAGAGTTTAGCACAAACAAGGAAGAGGATTGCCTGAAATACTTGGTAGCCTGAAGATAGAATTTTAAGGCCGTACAACGTCCAGATTGTGGAGCAAACGTTCCTTTGAGGAAGGATTAGGACAAAGGGAAGGAACAATAATTTCTTGATTGATGACTATGCTTAACCTTTCTCTTACGTTTTCCAGAGATAGACAAGCGTTTAATGCAGCTGATACCGCAGACTGAAGCTGTGAAGGAAAGTCTGCTGGCAAAAAATCACCTCCAGCTGGAGATAAAGGAATGCCGCAGGGCACTTCCTGTGTCATACGGTTAAAAGGTGACTGCGACTGCATAATAGGCATCTCATGGACAACGGAGTCCTGAGAGGTAGAAGGCTCAAAGCGCATAAAAGTACCAGGGGATAAACCAGATTTAGACCCCTTCTTGGTCTTTAACACAGAACATAAACAGACAGAACGGAATTGTGCAGGTGGGCAAACCAGAGTCTCCTCACAATATAAACCTGCATTTGTCACAGTGATCGCTGAAACAGAACCCTCTGAGGGGTAAATATCAGAGTCCTACATAGCGGATATAAGGTCTCAATATTACAGCAACCAAAAATAAATTTTTAATACTTAGCGTGGCACCTCACCACCTCCTAGCTAGACAAATGTGACCGAAATGAAGTCAGGATCTCTCCCAATGCCTTCCACTGAACTCGTTATGCTGATTGCTACGCAGGAACACACTTCCAACAAGCTTCAGAGAAAAACGGCGCCCTTGTCACATGGTGCACATCTAGAGATCGCCCCCAACTAGAAGAGAAACCACGAGAAGCTCAATATCAGCTGCATAGCGGTAAAAAAGGCTCCAGTGGGAAATTTTCCAAACTGTCCTGCATCGTTTGTCAATGTTCTTAATGAGCCCCCCCCCCAAAAAAAAAACCTTACACACATGCTCCGGTTGGCAAAGAGCTAAGCAGCACACATAGACTGGTCCAACTGCTCAGTAAATAACCTCCATATTATAAAAGGTTTTAAATGGCCCCCATATCCGGAAGAGAATAAAGTATCACACTGTGAACTGTTTATTTCAATGTCCCCATAACATCAAGGAATTTGCAGCCCTACTAGGCTTAATTCTTCAAAGAAATATAAAGGACTCTCCAGGATCAGAGCTGTGGAGCAGGCATTATAGTCTCACCAAACACATCTGACAGGGACCTGAAGAAAATGAGAAAACAGTGTAAAGCGCTAACACTGATTTCCCAGGAGGTGATAGCTTTAAGTCTAGATAGTGGTCAGAGATCATTCCCTGCGACATCTAGAGCCACTCTCACTGAGAGGATTACATGGTTACGTAAACACCCCAGTCCACACTTGAAGGGAACATTCCCATTAATGGACTACAATTTTCTTCTAACACTTCTCTGCTATCCTCCTATAGTGACAAAAGGCAAAGAATAACTGAGGGGATAGGGGAAGTGGGAGGGATATTTAAAGCCTTTGGCTGGGTGTCTTTGACCCCTCCTGGTGGCCAGGTGTTGATATTTCCAACAGTAATGAATGAAGTGGTGGACTCTCCCTGCCTTTGGAAAGAAAACATAATTTATGCTTACCTGATAAATTTATTTCTCTTGTAGTGTGTTCAGTCCACGGGTCATCCATTACTTATGGGATATATTCTCCTTCCCAACAGGAAGTTGCAAGAGGATCACCCAAGCAGAGCTGCTATATAGCTCCTCCCCTCACATGTCATATCCAGTCATTCGACCGAAACAAGACGAGAAAGGAGAAACTATAAGGTGCAGTGGTGACTGGAGTTATAATTTTAAAATTTAGAACCTGCCTGAAAAAGACAGGGCGGGCCGTGGACTGAACACACTACAAGAGAAATAAATTTATCAGGTAAGCATAAATTATGTTTTCTCTTGTTAAGTGTGTTCAGTCCACGGGTCATCCATTACTTATGGGATACCAATACCAAAGCTAAGTACACGGATGATGGGAGGGACAAGGCAGGAACATTAAACAGAAGGAACCACTGCCTGTAGAACCTTTCTCCCAAAACCAGCCTCCGAAGAAGCGAAAGTGTCAAATTTGTAAAATTTGGAAAAAGTATGAAGTGAAGACCAAGTTGCAGCCTTGCAAATCTGTTCAACAGAGGCCTCATTCTTAAAGGCCCAGGTGGAAGCCACAGCTCTAGTGGAATGAGCTGTAATTCTTTCAGGAGGCTGCTGTCCAGCAGTCTCATAGGCTAAACGTATTATGCTACGAAGCCAAAAAGAGAGAGAGGTAGCCGAAGCCTTTTGACCTCTCCTCTGTCGAGAGTAAACGACAAACAGAGAAGAAGTTTGTCTAAAATCTTTAGTTGCCTGTAAGTAGAACTTCAGAGCACGGACCACGTCTAGATTATGCAAAAGACGTTCCTTCTTTGAAGAAGGGTTAGGACATAATGATGGAACAACAATCTCTTGATTGATATTCCTGTTAGAAACAACCTTAGGTAAAAACCCAGGTTTAGTACGCAGAACTACCTTATCTGAATGAAAGATCAGATAAGGAGAATCACAATGTAAGGCAGATAACTCAGACTCTTCGAGCCGAGGAAATAGCCATCAAAAACAAAACTTTCCAAGATAAAAGCTTAATATCAATGGAATGAAGGGGTTCAAACGGAACACAGTAGGTAAGCGCGGTGTAGCGGCGTCCGGAACCGGTAATGGTAGGTAAAATGCTCCAATGGAATGGTCTGGCAGAGTGCCGTAGCCAGCGATCAACTCAAAATCGCTGTATATACAAGAACAGGAGGGCAAATGGCAGGTACTCCAATAACCAGATAGGCGCAACTATATTCGGTAAAAAATTCAAAACTTTAATGAAAAAATGTTTAAAAATTGTATATAAAATACACAATCAAGCTGGACACAAAGACAGGGGGTGAAAAAGACAGGCCTGACGCGTTTCGCGCCCCCTAGTGGCGCTTATTCATAGGCACTAGTTTTGAATTTTTTACCGAATATAGTTGCGCCTATCTGGTTATTGGAGTACCTGCCATTTGCCCTCCTGTTCTTGTTCAAACGGAACACCCTGAAGAACTTTAAGAACCAAGTTTAAGCTCCACGGAGGAGCAACAGCTTTAAACACAGGCTTAATTCTAGCCAAAGCCTGACAAAAGGCCTGGACGTCTGGATGCTCTGCCAGACGTTTGTGTAAAAGAATAGACAGAGCTGAAATCTGTCCCTTTAGCGAACTAGCGGATAAACCCTTTTCTAAACCCTCTTGTAGAAAAGCTAATATCCTAGGCATCCTAACCTTACTCCACGAGTAACTCTTGGATTCGCACCAATATAAATATTTACGCCATATCTTATGGTAAATTTTTCTTGTCACAGGTTTCCGAGCCTATATTAATGTATCAATAACCGAATCCGAAAACCCACGCTTTGATAGAATCAAGCGTTCAATTTCCAGGCAGTCAGCCTCAGAGAAATTAGGTTTGGATGGTTGAAAGGACCCTGA
Organism: Bombina bombina; assembly: GCF_027579735.1. Taxonomy (NCBI): domain Eukaryota; kingdom Metazoa; phylum Chordata; class Amphibia; order Anura; family Bombinatoridae; genus Bombina; species Bombina bombina. The sequence continues at coordinate 61,514,933 of NC_069506.1, forward strand.
ATTAGAAGGTCCTGCCTCAGAGGAAGAGACCATGGTGGACAGGACGACATGTCCACTAGGTCTGCATACCAGGTCCTGCGTGGCCACGCAGGCGCTATCAGAATTACCGATGCCCTCTCCTGTTTGATCCTGGCAATCAGCCGAGGTAGCAACGGAAATGGTGGAAACACATAAGCTATGTTGAAAACCCAAGGGGCTGCTAATGCATCTACCAGCACCGCTCCCGGGTCCCTGGACCTGGATCCGTAACAAGGAAGCTTCGCGTTCTGGCGAGATGCCATGAGATCCAGATCCGGTTTGCCCCAACAACGAATCAGTTGAGCAAATACCTCCGGGTGAAGTTCCCACTCTCCCGGATGAAAAGTCTGGCGACTTAGGAAATCCGCCTCCCAGTTCTCTACGCCTGGGATGTGAATCGCTGACAGGTGGCAAGAGTGAGACTCTGCCCAGCGAATTATCTTCGAGACTTCCAACATCGCTAGGGAACTCCTGGTTCCCCCTTGATGATTGATGTAAGCCACAGTCGTGATATTGTCCGACTGAAATCTGATGAACCTCAGCTTTGCTAACTGAGGCCAAGCTAGAAGAGCATTGAATATTGCTCTTAATTCTAGAATGTTTATTGGGAGGAGTTTCTCCTCCTGAGTCCACGATCCCTGAGCCTTCAGGGAATTCCAGACTGCTCCCCAGCCTAGAAGGCTGGCATCCGTTGTTACAATCGTCCAATCTGGCCTGCGAAAGGTCATTCCTTTGGACAGATGAACCGGTGACAACCACCAGAGAAGCGAATCTCTGGTCTCCTGGTCCAGATTTAGCAAAAGGGGACAGATCTGAGTAATCCCCGTTCCATTGACTGAGCATGCATAGTTGCAGCGGTCTGAGATGCAGGCGCGCAAATGGCACTATGTTCATTGCCGCGACCATTAAGCCGATTACCTCCATGCACTGAGCTACTGATGGGCTTGGAATGGAATGAAGGACACGGCAAGCATTGAGAATCTTTGATAACCTGGACTCCGTCAGGTAAATCTTCATCTCCACAGAATCTATAAGAGTCCCTAGAAAAGGAACCCGTGTGAGTGGTAACAGAGAACTCTTTTCCACGTTCACTTTCCACCCATGCGACCTCAGAAATGCTAGAACTATCTCTGTATGAGACTTTGCATTCCGAAAACTTGACGCTTGTATCAGAATGTCGTCTAGGTATGGAGCCACCGCTATGCCTCGTGGTCTTAGTACCGCCAGAAGTGAGCCCAGAACCTTCGTAAAAATTCTCGGGGGCCGTGGCTAACCCGAAGGGAAGAGCCACAAACTGGTAATGCCTGTCTAGAAAGGCAAACCTCAGGTACCGATAATGATCTTTGTGAATCGGTATATGAAGGTAAGCATCCTTTAAGTCCACCGTGGTCATATATTGACCCTCTTGGATCATGGGTAGGATGGTTCGAATGGTTTCCATCTTGAACGATGGTACCCTTAGGAATTTGTTTAAGATCTTTAAGTCCAAGATTGGTCTGAAGGTTCCCTCTTTTTTGGGAACCACAAATAGATTTGAGTAAAATCCTTGTCCCTGTTCCGATCGCGGAACTGAGTGGATCACCCCCATGATTAAGAGGTCTTGTACACATTGTAGAAATGCCTCTTTCTTTACTAGGTTTGTCGATAACCTCGAAAGATGGAACCTACCTTGTGGAGGAGAGGATTTGAAATCCAGAAGGTATCCCTGAGATATAATCTTTAACGTCCAGGGATCCTGCACATCTCTTGCCCAAGCCTGGGCAAAGAGAGAAGGTCTGCCCCCCACTAAATCCGTCTCTGGATAGGGGGCCCTGACTTCATGCTGTCTTAGGGGCGGGAGTAGGCTTTCTGGCCTGCTTGCCCTTGTTCCATGACTGGTTGCCTTTCCAACCTTGTCTGTAACGAGCAGTAGTTCCTTCTTGTTTTGGAGCGGAGGAAGTCGACGCTGCTCCTGCCTTGAAGTTACGAAAGGCACGAAAATTAGACTGTTTGGCCTTTGGTTTGGCCCTGTCCTGAGGAAGGGCGTGGCCCTTACCTCCCGTAATGTCAGCAATAATTTCCTTCAAGCCGGGCCCGAATAAGGTCTGCCCTTTGAAAGGAATGTTAAGTAGTTTAGACTTGGAAGTTACATCCGCTGACCAAGATTTAAGCCAGAGCGCTCTGCGCGCCTGTATGGCGAATCCGAAATTTTTAGCCGTAAGTTTGGTTAGATGTACTACGGCATCTGAAACAAACGCATTAGCTTGCTTAAGGGTTCTAACTTTGCTCAAGGCCTCATCCAACGGCTCTGTGCGAATCGCCTCTTCCAGAGACTCAAACCAGAATGCCGCTGCAGCCGTGACAGGCGCAATGCATGCAAGAGGCTGTAATATAAAACCCTGTTGAACAAACATTTTCTTAAGATAACCCTCTAATTTTTTATCCATTGGATCTGAGAAAGCACAGCTATCCTCCACCGGGATAGTGGTACGCTTGGCTAACGTAGAAACTGCTCCCTCCACCTTAGGGACCGTCTGCCATAAGTCTCGTGTGGTGGCGTCTATAGGGAACATTTTTCTAAATATCGGAGGAGGGGAAAAAGGCACACCGGGTCTATCCCACTCCTTACTTAGAATTTCTGTAAGTCTTTTTGGTATAGGAAAAACGTCAGTACACACCGGTACCGCATAGTATCTATCCAACCTACACAATTTCTCTGGAATTGCCACCGTGTCGCAATCATTCAGAGCCGCTAATACCTCCCCTAGTAACACACGGAGGTTCTCAAGCTTAAATTTAAAATTTGAAATTTCTGAATCCGGCCTCCCCGGATCAGAACCGTCACCAACAGAATGAAGCTCACCGTCCTCATGTTCTGCAAATTGTGACGCAGTATCAGACATGGCTCTCGTGTCATCAGCGCACTCTGTCCTTAACCCAGAGCTGTCGCGTTTGCCCCTTAATTCGGGCATATTATATAATACTTCTTTCATAACATTAGCCATATCATGTAAAGTTATTTGTAAGGGCCTAGATGTACTAGGTGTCTCAATCCTACACATCTCCTGAGCGGGAGACGCAGGTACTGACACGTGAGGAGAGTTAGGCGGCATAACTTCCCCCTCGTTGTCTGGTGATAGCTTCTTTATCGGTACAGATTGACTTTTATTCAAAGCAATATCAATACAATTGGTACACATCGTTCTATTGGGCTCCACATTGGCTTTTGAACATGATGAACAAAACAGTTTCCTCTGAATCAGACATGTTTAAAACAGACTTAGCAATGAAAATAACAAGCTTGGAAAACACTTTCAATAAGTTTTACAAGCAATATAAAAAACGCTGCAGCGCTTCAAAAATACAGATATAATTAAACAATTCTTAACAAGAAGTGTATTATTAGCAGAGGATTGCACCCATTAGCAAAAGGATGATTAACCCCTCGATACCAAAACGGATAAAACAGATATCAAATAAGATTTAACGCTTTTAATCACAGTCAGCACACTGTCACAGATCTGCTGTGACTGATTACCTCCCTCACAAATGAAATTTGCAGACCCCTGAGCTCTAGAGACGTCCTGGATCAAGGAGGAAGAAGCAGAAAGACTGTGCAATAATTTTAACTGCGCAACAAGGCGCTAAAACAAGGGCCCTCCCACTCCAATCACAACAGTGGGAGCCCTGATATAACGGTTTCCATGCATAAAAATATGTTAGCCATGTGGAAAAAATCATGCCCAAAGCGATTTATCACCAAAGTACCGCACAAAAAACGAATAACATGCCAGTAAACGTTTTATTAAAAAACAACATTTTTCAATGTCATGCAAAGCTATCACTAAGCCTGCTACCAGTCGCTACCACTGCAAAGAAGGCTTAAGCATTATTTCAGTGTTAACAGTATTTTCTCAGTCAAATTCTAGTCCCTAGAATATAACTCGACTGCGCATACATTTATCAGCCTGATACCAGTTGCTACTACTGCATTTAAGGCTGTACTTACATCATACAGTAACAGCAGTATTTTCTTAGTCAATTCCATTCCCAGAAAATAAAGTACTGCACATACCTCATTTGCGGAGGACCCCGCATGCTATTCCCAGTTTCTGAAGTTACCCCACTCCTCAGAATGTCGAGAACAGCCAGTGGATCTTAGTTACGCCTGCTAAGATCATAGATAAAAAACGCAGGCAGTTTCTTCTTCCAAATACTGTCTGAGATAGAAAAACAGCACACTCCGGTGCCATTTAAAATAACAAACTTTTGATTGAAGAATAGTTAAGTAAAAACTCTAGCTCCTCTCGCGACCTCCTTCTTTGTTGAGGGTTGCAAGAGAATGACTGGGTATGACATGTGAGGGGAGGAGCTATATAGCAGCTCTGCTTGGGTGATCCTCTTGCAACTTCCTGTTGGGAAGGAGAATATATCCCATAAGTAATGGATGACCCGTGGACTGAACACACTTAACAAGAGAAATGTGTATCTCTATTAAAATTTAAAACGGTTATAAAAACAGAATTTATGTTTACCTGATAAATTACTTTCTCCAACGGTGTGTCCGGTCCACGGCGTCATCCTTACTTGTGGGATATTCTCTTCCCCAACAGGAAATGGCAAAGAGCCCAGCAAAGCTGGTCACATGATCCCTCCTAGGCTCCGCCTACCCCAGTCATTCGACCGACGTTAAGGAGGAATATTTGCATAGGAGAAACCATATGATACCGTGGTGACTGTAGTTAAAGAAAATAAATTATCAGACCTGATTAAAAAACCAGGGCGGGCCGTGGACCGGACACACCGTTGGAGAAAGTAATTTATCAGGTAAACATAAATTCTGTTTTCTCCAACATAGGTGTGTCCGGTCCACGGCGTCATCCTTACTTGTGGGAACCAATACCAAAGCTTTAGGACACGGATGAAGGGAGGGAGCAAATCAGGTCACCTAAATGGAAGGCACCACGGCTTGCAAAACCTTTCTCCCAAAAATAGCCTCAGAAGAAGCAAAAGTATCAAACTTGTAAAATTTGGTAAAAGTGTGCAGTGAAGACCAAGTCGCTGCCCTACATATCTGATCAACAGAAGCCTCGTTCTTGAAGGCCCATGTGGAAGCCACAGCCCTAGTGGAATGAGCTGTGATTCTTTCGGGAGGCTGCCGTCCGGCAGTCTCGTAAGCCAATCTGATGATGCTTTTAATCCAAAAAGAGAGAGAGGTAGAAGTTGCTTTTTGACCTCTCCTTTTACCGGAATAAACAACAAACAAGGAAGATGTTTGTCTAAAATCCTTTGTAGCATCTAAATAGAATTTTAGAGTGCGAACAACATCCAAATTGTGCAACAAACGTTCCTTCTTCGAAACTGGTTTCGGACACAGAGAAGGTACGATAATCTCCTGGTTAATGTTTTTGTTAGAAACAACTTTTGGAAGAAAACCAGGTTTAGTACGTAAAACCACCTTATCTGCATGGAACACCAGATAAGGAGGAGAACACTGCAGAGCAGATAATTCTGAAACTCTTCTAGCAGAAGAAATTGCAACCAAAAACAAAACTTTCCAAGATAATAACTTAATATCAACGGAATGTAAGGGTTCAAACGGAACCCCCTGAAGAACTGAAAGAACTAAGTTGAGACTCCAAGGAGGAGTCAACGGTTTGTAAACAGGCTTGATTCTGAACAGAGCCTGAACAAAGGCTTGAACATCTGGCACAGCTGCCAGCTTTTTGTGAAGTAACACAGACAAGGCAGAAATCTGTCCCTTCAGGGAACTTGCAGATAATCCTTTTTCCAAGAATGTCGTCCAAGTAAGGTACTACGGCAATGCCCCTTGGTCTTAGCACAGCTAGAAGGGACCCTAGTACCTTTGTGAAAATCCTTGGAGCAGTGGCTAATCCGAAAGGAAGCGCCACGAACTGGTAATGCTTGTCCAGGAATGCGAACCTTAGGAACCGATGATGTTCCTTGTGGATAGGAATATGTAGATACGCATCCTTTAAATCCACCGTGGTCATGAATTGACCTTCCTGGATGGAAGGAAGAATTGTTCGAATGGTTTCCATCTTGAACGATGGAACCTTGAGAAACTTGTTTAAGATCTTGAGATCTAAGATTGGTCTGAACGTTCCCTCTTTTTTGGGAACTATGAACAGATTGGAGTAGAACCCCATCCCTTTTTCTCCTAATGGAACAGGATGAATCACTCCCATTTTTAACAGGTCTTCTACACAATGTAAGAATGCCTGTCTTTTTATGTGGTCTGAAGACAACTGAGACCTGTGGAACCTCCCCCTTGGGGGAAGTCCCTTGAATTCCAGAAGATAACCTTGGGAGACTATTTCTAGCGCCCAAGGATCCAGAACATCTCTTGCCCAAGCCTGAGCGAAGAGAGAGAGTCTGCCCCCCACCAGATCCGGTCCCGGATCGGGGGCCAACATTTCATGCTGTCTTGGTAGCAGTGGCAGGTTTCTTGGCCTGCTTTCCCTTGTTCCAGCCTTGCATTGGTCTCCAAGCTGGCTTGGCTTGAGAAGTATTACCCTCTTGCTTAGAGGACGTAGCACTTTGGGCTGGTCCGTTTCTACGAAAGGGACGAAAATTAGGTTTATTTTTGGCCTTGAAAGGCCGATCCTGAGGAAGGGCGTGGCCCTTACCCCCAGTGATATCAGAGATAATCTCTTTCAAGTCAGGGCCAAACAGCGTTTTCCCCTTGAAAGGAATGTTAAGTAGCTTGTTCTTGGAAGACGCATCAGCTGACCAAGATTTCAACCAAAGCGCTCTGCGCGCCACAATAGCAAACCCAGAATTCTTAGCTGCTAACCTAGCCAATTGCAAAGTGGCGTCTAAGGTGAAAGAATTAGCCAATTTGAGAGCATTGATTCTGTCCATAATCTCCTCATAAGGAGGAGAATCACTATCGACCGCCTTTACCAGCTCATCGAACCAGAAACACGCGGCTGTAGCGACAGGGACAATGCATGAAATTGGTTGTAGAAGGTAACCCTGCTGAACAAACATCTTTTTAAGTAAACCTTCTAATTTTTTATCCATAGGATCTTTGAAAGCACAACTATCTTCTATGGGTATAGTGGTGCGTTTGTTTAAAGTGGAAACCGCTCCCTCGACCTTGGGGACTGTCTGCCATAAGTCCTTTCTGGGGTCGACCATAGGAAACAATTTTTTAAATATGGGGGGAGGGACGAAAGGAATACCGGGCCTTTCCCATTCTTTATTTACAATGTCCGCCACCCGCTTGGGTATAGGAAAAGCTTCTGGGAGCCCCGGGACCTCTAGGAACTTGTCCATTTTACATAGTTTCTCTGGGATGACCAACTTGTCACAATCATCCAGAGTGGATAATACCTCCTTAAGCAGAATGCGGAGATGTTCCAACTTAAATTTAAACGTAATCACATCAGGTTCAGCTTGTTGAGAAATGTTCCCTGAATCAGTAATTTCTCCCTCAGACAAAACCTCCCTGGCCCCATCAGACTGGTTTAGGGGCCCTTCAGAACCATTATTATCAGCGTCGTCATGCTCTTCAGTATCTAAAACAGAGCAGTCGCGCTTACGCTGATAAGTGTGCATTTTGGCTAAAATGTTTTTGACAGAATTATCCATTACAGCCGTTAATTGTTGCATAGTAAGGAGTATTGGCGCGCTAGATGTACTAGGGGCCTCCTGAGTGGGCAAGACTCGTGTAGACGAAGGAGGGAATGATGCAGTACCATGCTTACTCCCCTCACTTGAGGAATCATCTTGGGCATCATTGTCATTGTCACATAAATCACATTTATTTAAATGAGAAGGAACTCTGGCTTCCCCACATTCAGAACACAGTCTATCTGGTAGTTCAGACATGTTAAACAGGCATAAACTTGATAACAAAGTACAAAAAACGTTTTAAAATAAAACCGTTACTGTCACTTTAAATTTTAAACTGAACACACTTTATTACTGCAATTGCGAAAAAATATGAAGGAATTGTTCAAAATTCACCAAAATTTCACCACAGTGTCTTAAAGCCTTAAAAGTATTGCACACTAAATTTGGAAGCTTTAACCCTTAAAATAACGGAACCGGAGCCGTTTTTAACTTTAACCCCTTTACAGTCCCTGGTATCTGCTTTGCTGAGACCCAACCAAGCCCAAAGGGGAATACGATACCAAATGACGCCTTCAGAAAGTCTTTTCTATGTATCAGAGCTCCTCACACATGCGACTGCATGTCATGCCTCTCAAAAACAAGTGCGCAACACCGGCGCGAAAATGAGGCTCTGCCTATGATTTGGGAAAGCCCCTAAAGAATAAGGTGTCTAAAACAGTGCCTGCCGATATAATCTTATCAAAATACCCAGATTAAATGATTCCTCAAGGCTAAATATGTGTTAATAATGAATCGATTTAGCCCAGAAAAAGTCTACAGTCTTAATAAGCCCTTGTGAAGCCCTTATTTACTATCTTAATAAACATGGCTTACCGGATCCCATAGGGAAAATGACAGCTTGCAGCATTACATCGTCTTGTTAGAATGTGTCATACCTCAAGCAGCAAGAGACTGCTCACTGTTCCCCCAACTGAAGTTAATTGCTCTCAACAGTCCTGTGTGGAACAGCCATGGATTTTAGTAACGGTTGCTAAAATCATTTTCCTCATACAAACAGAAATCTTCATCTCTTTTCTGTTTCTGAGTAAATAGTACATACCAGCACTATTTTAAAATAACAAACTCTTGATTGAATAATAAAAACTACAGTTAAACACTAAAAAACTCTAAGCCATCTCCGTGGAGATGTTGCCTGTACAACGGCAAAGAGAATGACTGGGGTAGGCGGAGCCTAGGAGGGATCATGTGACCAGCTTTGCTGGGCTCTTTGCCATTTCCTGTTGGGGAAGAGAATATCCCACAAGTAAGGATGACGCCGTGGACCGGACACACCTATGTTGGAGAAAATAATAGCGTGTTTTTTTTTTTTTTTAACCTATGTTGTAAAAAGAAGACGAGGATATCTGCATATATGTAAAAACTTTGATGTACACGTAAGGGCTCCCATGAGCCTCTACTGAAATAAATACACATTTATACACAGCAGGTGATCACAATTCCACAGTAATCACCTCGCTATAAAAACCTGCATAAAGGCTTTATTATAAAGAGTGGTTTTGGGTGTTAAAATAAGGGGCCATGGGAGTCTTGTGGCCTTTTGATGACCTGTTTATAAGTTCCTAGCGACACCCCACCTCCAGAGTGCGGGGAAGTGCAGGGATCGTTTATGTTTATTCTATATATATTTATGCTTTAATATTTAACCTTCAAGACCACCAACGTTTTTTTTTTTCTCAAATGGTGGGTCTTGAGGGTTTCTGGGACTTAAGCAGGCTGATATCAAGGGATTTAAATACTTATCCCCAATACAGCTCTATGTCTATGAGTAAGCGCCTGTAGGGGGCGCGAAATGCGTAAGATTATCCTGTTTGTTTTTACCTGCCATGTCTGATTTGACTTTTAAACATGTTTGAATAAATTTTGAAGTTTTTATTACCAGTTTTGGAGTGAGTGCCTGCCATCCATCTTCCTCTCTAATACTTTGGCAGCCTGATCCCCTGCACTTGGCTACGGCACTCCGTGCTTGCTGTGAATTCATTCATGGGACTCCTTTTTTCCTTCCGCTACTAGTTAGCGGTCCGATCGGAGGATTACATTTACAGATACATTGTGTGACGTGCATGCTGCGTTCAACCTGATTTTTTAACTCATAGAACTCTCTAGTCTGACACAATTTTAAATTCTTACCACAGACTGGCTGTTACAATGACGTGTACTTATGACAGCTCCGGCTTCTTCAATCATTTTCAAAATGGTTCCTCCATGAACATTTCCTGCAATATTGGCATCATCAGGACGCATAATCCTACAAGAAAAGAAATACGTATTTTATTAGAGCAGTGCACTAGATCTGTTATAAATATGTAATGTATCCAGTATTTAACAAATGATCCTCATGCAATAATTACTGAAATACAATATGGTTGCAGCCGCAAAGAAGGGTTGATTGTGTAAAGTGTATGATATGAAGCAGCAATGATCTATGGGTAGAGGGGATAAGGATAAATAAGGGTTAAAGGAACATGAAACCCAAACATGTTCTTTCATCATTCTGAAAGAGCATTCCATTTTAAACAGCTTTGCAATTTACTTCTATTATATGATTTGCTTCATTCTCTTGGTATCCTTTGTTGAAAAGCATACCTAGGTAGGTTTAGGAGCTGGGAGCTAGCTGCTGATTGGTCGCAGCACATATATGCCTCTTGTTGGCTTACCTATGTGTTCAGCTAGCTCCCAGTAGTGCATTGCTGCTCATTCAATAAAAGATTCCAAGAGAATGAAGAAAAATTGATAATAGAAGTATATCGGAAAGTGGTTCAAAATTGTATGATCCATCTCAATCACGAAAAAAAAAAATTTGGATGTCATGTCCCTTTAAGGGGACAAACAAATTAGGCATTGACATTACAAGGCATATTTATCATACAGTGAACAGAGCACTAAGATGTATGTTCATACAAATTAAGTTTCGACATTATTCACCCATCTCTCCATTCTTTAGGGAATCAACTGCATAGAATAACACAGAAACTGATTAAAGGGACACTAAATTACATTTTCAAGATTAAAATAGAGCACGCAATTTAAAGAGACTTTATAACTGACTTCCATTTTGAAATTGTCTTTTTATTTGCAACCTTTCTGAGGCACCAGCTCTCCTTCTGAGCATGTGCAAGAGTTTGCAGTGTATACATATATGAGTCAGTGATTGGCTGATGTCTATCACATGATAAAAGGGGGCTAGCAAATTAAAGGAAATTTTGATATTTGTTAGAAAAAAAACTACTGCTCATTTCAAATTCAGAATAAGTCTTATTGCATTGTCTTTTTATTATGCACCTTTTGATTATGCAGTTCTAGTGTATTTAAAGGTAATTTAATCTGGGGAGGCTAGTGAGAATGATGCATATCTCAGGATCAGATACTGTAGCATACTTGGGTATGCAGTATGCACTTCAGGCTCTCTGAGGAAATACAAAAAGCTAATTTTTCAGAGGTAGATAATAGCAAAAATGAGAGAGAAACAATAATTAATGTTCACTGAATAACTTTGTATGCTTAAACATTTCCCTTTAAACATTGTCCCTTTAAATTGCCTAGAGGGCCTTGGCTATGTCATGATGTAAATGACTACACAAATAATTGATCAGCTAGTGACTTAAAGGGACATGAATACTAAAATGTATCTTTCATGGTCTCGATAGAGCATGCAATTTTATACAACTTTTTGATTTATTTCTGTTATAAAATTGTCTTCATTCTCTTGGTATCTTTTGTTGAAAGGCAGGGCGTAAGCAAGCTGAGGAGCGTGCATGTGTCTGGAGCACTATATGGCAGCAGTTTTGCAAGAATCTCATCCACTATTTCCTGCCATGTAGTGCTCTACACTCCTACTTGGGTATCTCTTCAACAAAGAATGTCATGGGAACAAAGTAAATTTCCTAACAGAAGAAAACTTTTTTAAAATGGTATGTTCTGTCTGAATCACAAAATTTTTTTTTTGGTTTCATATCCCTTTAATAAATTGACTTACAAGGATAAGTGTTTTTTGGTTAGAGAGTTAAACTGGCAACCTAATGGATTTGATAACATGCAGAGGAAGTCACATTTAAAGGGACAGTCAACACCAGAACTTTTGTTGTTAAAAAGATAGATAAATCCCTTTATTACCCATTCCCCAGTTTTGCATAACCAACACTGTTATATTAATATACTTTTTACCTCAGTGGTTACCTTGTATCTAAGCATCTTCTGACAGGCCCCTGATCACATGACTATTTATTTATTATCTATTGACTTTCATTTTAGCCAATTAGTGCAGTAGCTGCCACAAGCCACAGACGTGATCACAATGTTATCAATATAGCTGACATGAACTAGCTCTCCCCTGTTGTGAAAAGCAAATAAAAAAGCATGTGATAAGAGGCGGCCTTCAAGGGCCTAGAAATTAGCATATGAGCCTTCCTAGGTTTAGCTTTCAACTAAGAATACCAAGAGCACAAAGCAAAATTGGTGATAAAAGTATATTGGAAAGTTGTTTAAAATTACATGCTCTATTTGAAACGTGAAAGTTTTTTTGGACTTGACTGTCCCTATAAACACTCTACACAAATAACACTTTAAAGTTATCAGCAACAAAAAAAAGCCCATTGAAATCAACTAGTACATCCAGATTCACAAGTTCATAAGTGATCATCACGCATGAGTGATTGGTAAGTATTATTTTATTTAATTTGCATACTGTTCAGCAAGGTAGGTAGTTGTGTTAAACTACAGGGTAAAAGTTGCTCACTTCACCATTGTATGTATGAGAAAAGTAGCTTGCTCCTTTAAAGGGACATATAACCCTATTGAATTGTGTTGTGTCACTTGCTCCCTACATAAAGTCAAAGAGTAAAATCTGTAGCATAGATTTCCAGTATGCTGTAAATAACCCAACAAGCAATGTGAATAAGCAATCTGAGAAAAGAGCAGAACGTTGCGTTTTATTGCTCTGGTAATACAGCAAGGGCAAGCTCTGCAGAAAGTTAACTTTATCATAAAGACATAGCAGTTATAGGACTAGATTACAAGTGAGGCACAAACGGTTTAGCGCTAGCGCAATCAACTTTTCATGAGTCATTTTCATTCCGCTGATGTTACAAGTTGAGCGCAATCGTGATATCCCTAGCGCAATCTTGATTTGGGTGAGAATCCATTCCGCAAGCTCAGAACTGTGGTTAACTGTTTTCCAAAATTTAAAAGTTGCACAAAACACTTCAAAAATACATTACAAAGTACAGTTAGACTCACAACACTGTCTAATAAAAATTATTCACAATATATCTTGCACAAAAAAGTTATAAGGGCTCAGATATGAGATCTCGGGTGTTAGAAAAAAAAAAAAAAAAAAACATGAAAGACTTTAACATATAGATACATACAGATACATTGCGAAAGATGTATATGCATATGTGTATACAAGAAGTAGAAAAAAGTAATAAGCCAGCAATGCTTCTTAAAAGTAAAAAAAAATATAATCGGTCAAGTTAAAAATATACAGCATACGGAGGCGGGGCGTAGCCGTGCAGGAACATGGCTGCACTGTAAAAGAGCTCCGTTGCCTTTCCCCTTCAATTGGCACATAAATGGTATAGTTTTACTCTGGCAATCATGAAAGCAGCAAGTAAATGAACCGGAACACTTATAACATCTTTATTGGAATCTGCAATCAAATCCGAGCCGACAGATCCCTTTGAAAACCGGGACCAACAAGCTTAGTACAGGCGCCATCTTGACAGCGCAACCTGAACCGACTAAGCCACGCAACAACAAAGACACAGCGCAGCAAGGTAGAGAACACAGTATTATATGATTACCCTGACAAACTGACAGTACACGCTCCATACCACAATACAGGCGAGATAAAAGCAGCGCCACGGTCACTTCTCCTCTGCCGCGCTCAGTCGCACCAAAGCACCCCAGCAGTCACACAGGACCACGCTGCTATATAGCTGTATTCAGAACAGCCAAACAATAATATACGTATGCAAAGACACTATCTTGGACTGCCCACCATTTTACACTGACAATACCACAATGTAAACTTTCGAATCTAACAAGCAAATGTTACGTGGTGGCTAATACTGTTAATGAACATAAGCCCAGATAACAAATATGGCGACAGCTCAGCTGCAGTACTTGCAGCACACAATCCACAAATAATTTGCACTCTCCCTTTACATGGTGCAAAACGAGGTGAACCCTTAGCTCAAGCGGCCACCAAGCTTCATCACAGGACACTCTGATCTGGCCAAAGTCACTGGCTTCCTTGTTTTCCACAATACTAGCACATGGCAACAAGGAGATCCACTAGAACACATAAGGCACCACTACCTAATAGATCACCATCAGTCAGCTCCTATTTCAAATCTACGCAAAAAATTTCACCTCACCAGCTGGAAAATCCTGACAATTCTAACAAAATGGAATCACAACTTACTACAAGCCTTGCTCCTCTCCCACATGATCAACTCTCACAGATACAACAAAATATAGCTTCCCTACCCTCCAAGAGCGACATAGCTGATTTGAAAACATTTATCAAGAACGAGATCTCATCTCTACGAAAAGATATGTCTGACATGAACTCTAAACTTGAATACCTGGAGGAGGGACAAGAATACCTAGAGTCTCAAGTTAGCGACAATGCACAATGCCTAAACTGCCACGACTCCATTATCCAATCGCTACAGTTCAAGGTCGAAGACCTTGATAATCGCTGTCGCCGCAGCAATCTGCGCATCCGAGGTATACCTGAAGATGTTACTCAGGAATCCTTAGATGAGTACCTACTACAACTTTTCAGACAGATGGAACCTGCACTGGAGACCTCTGAAGCAACTCTAGAAAGGGCCCACCGTGCCCTAAGACCGAAACCTACACCGCCGAGCCCGCCTAGGGACGTGATTCTGAAATTCACTCACTTTCACCAAAAAGAAGCAGTGTGGAAACAAGCCCGTAGCCAACGATCAATATCCTTTCAAGGCCATACCATCCAGGTCTATCAAGACCTCAGTCCAGCTACCATCGAAAGGAGACGAAACCTACGCTTTATTACAACACTCCTGCAAGAACATAAAATAAAATATCGCTGGGGCTTCCCTTTTAGCCTTCTGGTGCATAAAGACGGCAAAACCATTGCTTACAAAGGTCCAGAAGACTTAGATGCTCTATCCAAAAATCTCAATATCAACTTCCCGGCACCTCCTCCTCATGCAGCGACGACTCGGGACACCACACAAGATGGCCCACCAAAGGCCCAAAGATCGACGTGGACCAAGGTACCCAGAACAAATGCGAAGGACTCCATGAGTCTCCACAATGCAAGACCTGTAACATGTGAAAGTAAGGTTGTATATTCCCTTTTTATAACAGACACTGTGAACTCGCTAATGCACACTAATTTTTGTTCTTTGCCAAATGTCTGAGAAGATGCCTGAACTTACCTGACATTATTCTTAGGTAAAGAAGGAATGCCCATAGGGAATCACTATAACTACTTCTCTTACCATATCAATCTACCAAAGTTATACTGTTATGTTTATTTACACCTTCTTTTAATAACAAAAGTTTACATCGTAAGTGTTTAGAATGCCTACCCCTATTGTCTAATCACAATAGCCAACTTGGTTGTCTACAGGTAGACACATTCTAAGGGGGTATTTAAAGTTTAATGTTGTTATGATGTACTATATGCTAGCATCAATGTATTGTATTGTATTGTTTACCTGTTATAGGCTGATTTACTTTACCATGTTAGGTCAACATGTCTTATTTACAAACTAAGTTAGTCAAGCTACCACAACTGGTATAAATTGTTAATTGCTGAGAAAAGTTAATCGAAGCCAATGAAGGGGAAACGCTTCCTCTACATCTTATTTCCCTTACCAATGTTTTTATTTACTCTTTCCTTATTACCTAATCCCCATATCCCCTGCTGTACTAAATTACTCTTATTACTATCACCTGACAAACTACCTGGTCATACTGACTCCTACAAAAACACCGAACTAATATACTCCACAGACAACTACTTTAAGCTCACACTGCATTATCCTAATGGCTGAACACTCACATAGAAAACCACCCACCAATTTAATACGGATTCAATCTATTAACACGAAGGGACTCAATATTCCCTCAAAAAGAACACAGGCCTTGAGAGACTTTAACAGATGCAGGTCAGACCTGCTGTTTCTCCAAGAAACACACTTCCGCAAAGGAAGAGAGCCCCTCACATTTACCCTCAAATTCGGCACCTGCTTTTACGCCTCCCATTCCAAATCTAAAAAGCATGGAGTGGGAATACTGATAAAGAAAAATGTCCCTTTTAAAGAACTTAAAATCCTCAGAGACAAAGCTGGTAGGTACATTATCCTAGTAGGCTTACTATATGGCCGCCCGGTCACGTTGGTATCTATATACACTCCTAATACTAAGCAAGCCAAATTTATCAACAATATAACTAATCTCATTTTAGAGCACCAAAAAGGTGTCTTAATAATTTGCGGAGATCTTAACATGCCACTTAACCCACCTTTGGATTGCTCCTCCTCTAATTCCTCAGTCCCTACTTCACAGATAGCTCGCACACTCACCTCACTGAAAAAATTAACAGCACAAGACATATGGAGGACCCACCATCCTAACAAAGAAGATTACACCTTCTATTCATACCCTCACAAGCAATACTCCAGAATTGATTACATTCTCACGGACGTCACAGGCCTGTCATTATTTACATCTACCCAAATTACTCCCATAACATGGTCGGACCATGCATCGGTATTAGGCACGTTTACATGGCCGTCTAAACCCATACATGATTACATATGGAGATTGGATGAACAGCTCCTCTCCGACCCTATAATATCCCAACAAATATCTAAGTCCATATTGGAATACTTTACCCACAATACTATAGCTGACACGTCCCAGTTAAATATATGGGAAGCCCACAAATGCGTAATTCGGGGTGAGCTTATGGCCATTAAGGACTCCATCAACAAACAAAAACAAGCATTTCTATCAACACTACTCTCAGAAATTGAAAAACTAGAAACCCAACATAAATGCTGCCCGACCTACCACAACCTCCTACTTTCTATTCAAGCTGAAAAAGACAAATTAGCGTCCTACCTAAATAAGGAACATAAACGCCAAGCACTCCGCTTACAACAAGCGAACTATGAAGGCCGCATTAAATCAGGCAGATCCCTTGCTCGCTACCTAAGATTAAAACAGAAAAAAAACTATATCCTACACATCAAGGACGATAACAATAAAACACACTTCTCAACCCAGGCTATTACAAATACCTTTAGGACATATTTTCAAAAACGATATAACTTGCGCTCCAACCCTGGCAATTCAGCATGCCCACAAACAGCTCTATCAGACGACATAAATACATACTTATCTCTTAATTTGCCTCATCTTACAACTAATCAACAAAACCAACAAGAGGACCCTATAACCGCAGAAGAAATCAAACTAGCCATTAAAGATCTCCCATCTGGGAAATCACCAGGGCCAGACTGTTTTAGCAACCGATATTATAAGACATTCCAGGAAGAACTACTCCCCCACATTACTTCATTTTTCAATTACATTGATGAGTCTAAACAGTTTTCCCCTACATTGTTAGAAGCCCACATCATTCTCCTCCCCAAGCCTAACAAATCACTAGAACATCCCTCCCACTTCCGCCCTATGTATTGGCTAATAGAATGAATCTGGTACTACCAGACCTGATTCATCAGGATCAAGTGGGATTTGTCCCCAGGCGCGAGGCGAAGGACAACACGGTCAGGGCCCTCAACTTAATTCAATATATGCAAGATAAGGAGGTCCCAGGGATCCTTCTGTCAATAGATGCCGAAAAGGCCTTTGACCGTGTTGGCTGGGATTTCCTCAAAGCCACTTTAACTAAGCTGGGTCTAGGACCTAAGATTATTAACAGAATATTTGCCTTATATTCCCACCCCAATGCAAAATTGCTTATCAATGGCACATTATCCAATACATTCAACATAACCAACGGAACAAGGCAGGGCGGCCCCCTTTCTCCCCTATTGTTCGCCTGCTTCATAGAAACTTTGGCCACAAAAATCAGACAAAACCCCTCGATTAGCGGAATACAAGTAGGGACACAAACATACATAATGTCTCTGTTTGCCGACGACATTTTATTCACGTTAACAAATCCTGACTCCTCAATAACCCCCCTCTTACAGGAATTTCAAACCTTCCAGTCACTATCCAACTTTTCTATAAATGTTTCCAAATCCGAAGCCTTAAATATTAACTTAACCAGCACAGCTCTAGCAAATATTAAAACTCTAATGCCATTTACGTGGCGAACCCACTCCCTACACTACTTAGGAATACAACTAACCACCTCTATCGAACAAACCTATATACAAAACTACATACCAATACAAAAAGTAATTATCAGGGATCTATCATCCTGGCTCTCTAAGAAGCTCTCCTGGCTGGGCAAAATAAATGTTCTAAAAATGAATATATTCTCAAGACTATTATACATATTACAGGCCCTACCAATCCCGATCCCTAAAAACTACATTCCCACTTTACAGAAGGCTTTCAGCGACTTTGTTTGGGGTCGTCGTCCACCCAGGATAAATAAAAACATTATGCAAACTCCAAAACTCCAAGGAGGACTAGGCATACCTAACATATCAAAGTATCGACAAGCCATATTCTTGCAAAAGATAGTTGACTGGTGCATACACTACGAACATAAAAGATGGGTTCAATTAGAACATTCATTATCAAATATTCCACACTTAGGAAAACAGTGCTGGAATCTCGACAAACCGACTACTAAGCTTAATTATAATTCACACCTGATTGCAGAAACATATAAAATATGGGAAATCACAATAGCTACACACCCCTATATATCATCCAAACCCTCTCCACTAACCTCAATCATAGATAATGGCCAATTCATACTAGGAACACCTCGAATAAAAGATACCCCAGGATCATTCTATAGGGATATCCCCATTCACTATATCATATCAAATGAAAAATTATTATCGCAAGCGGACTTGATTAACAAGGGATATTCTCTTTTCCAAAATTGGTTCCAATATGCCCGCGTCCACTTCATAACAACACATGAACACTCTAGAAACATGGTCCGACCACTAACCAAATTTGAGCAACTCTGTATAAGGACTCCTCCAATATCACATACTCTTGCATTAATTTATAGAATACTAACACAAAACTCTCCTGGCCAAACCCCTCCCTTCCTTGAAAAATGGGAAGGCGAACTAGGTATAACAATCCTACCCCAAACCAGTACATTAATTTTCCAAAATATCACAAAAACTTCAATCTCACTCTCCATGCAGGAGATCAACTTAAAAATCTTACACAGATGATATCTTTCCCCAACTAAATTACACCGATTATACCGCAACACATCCAAGTAATGTTGGAGATGCGGACATGGCTGTTAGGGGTAATATGAACCTGATGGCAGCCATCTTGTTCTTCGCAGCCATCTTGTTCCTCGCAGCCATTTTGTAATGAATAGACTTTATTATACTGGGGTATTATGCAGTGAGAATTATATGCATGTTATGAGTTTCTTTAGCTATTCGGCCTTGCCAATGTACCCTGGCCTAATGCCTAGAAGTAAGATAGAATAAGATAATGTAAACAAGAGGCTTTAGACACTCGGTTGTCTCTGCAGATGGTAGTTTGTTATGACTCTGTAATTATTGTTATGAGAAACTCATGTTCCAGTTTTTCCTTGTAAATTGCTCTGTATAACTGTGTAAGATGACGCGGTCCTAACGTGTCATCCCCTTAACCCTGTATGTTACTATAAGAAAGGCTTGCACTGTGCAATAAACAGAATTGGCTTTCGATCATAATGCTGCGTGGTCTGAGTCATTCTAAGAGGCCCTTATCAGATAATCTACATATGCCTCAGGTGGTACACTAGGCCCCAGGCTTTGGCCTGCGCTGACACCCCCCCGTGGGATTATACACCTTACAATTCTTGGTGGCAGTTTGTGGGATTCGCAGTGCGTAAGTATGAGTGCTTTTACCATGCTTTCCTTCTGTGAATCTGAACCTAAATTTAGTTGTTTGTGTTTTTTAAAAAAAAAAGAAAAAAAAAAAAAGGTGTAATATATGATAATGATATAAGGTTAAAGGGGTTCCTGTGGTTGAAGCACAGGTTTGCGGAGGTTATAGTCCTGCCGGCAGTTGTGATACCCCTCCAGACAGGTAATCAGTCCTGTGCTGGGACACGACAGGTATTGTGAGTCCTGTCGGTGATAAGCGCGCAAGTAATATATGTATGCCAGTTGACGGGGAGCTTTTAAGATAAGCTACTCCGGGCGAACTTGGCAGAGTGAGTGAGTCTCACGTGTGTTGAAGTTTCCCATATTCATTCCCATAATAGAGTTTTGCTACCCACCTGAAGCTCATGTTGATATCTGATGCTTGCTTTGCTTTGGTTATTTGTGTTGCTGCTATATAAAATTATTCTGTGCGTAGAAAATATTAAGTGGCTGTGCATGTTATTAAAGATTGAAAGCAAGTAAACCTTTAAAGAAAGAAAAGATAAAGATGAAAGACCTTTTGTCAAGCTTGTTTTAACCATCATACTGCAGTAAAAAAAGTTACTGAACTATCTTTGGATCCATTCTTTGCTTTGCATGCTGGTACCAGCCCCAGAACTGGACTCTGGGTAATCCATGACTGTTTTCTCTGATGTGTGTCTTCAGGACATAAAGACTATCCTTCTCTGGACTGTGCCTTACCGCTCGATATGGAAGTCCTGTTATGCTGTTACAGGATCAACCAATTAAATTAGGGGAGTATTGTTTTAACTCCATTCCTTATATTGCTTGTTTTGTATTTTCTTGTATTTGTTTTATTTTTATTGATCATATTTGGTCTAAGAAATCATATGCTTCATTGGTATTAGTGCACATTGTAGTTTATGTGCTTAACATAGTAACTTTTTAGATAAAGGTAACTGTGAACTTTGCAGTATTGTACCCTATTGAATGGCCCACTGAGTATAAGAAAATATGTTCAAGGAAAATGCTGCAACATAGCATAATATTTTAGACCCTTCACCCTTTAGAACATAAGGAGGACACGTCTAAGCTAGAAGTTTATAGTAAATATACAGAGAAATGTTTCAGGGAATAGCATAATTATAGTTTATGAAAGCAAAGGTATTTTTCCCTTTTATTAATTAGTATGGTATCTGCAAAGTGAATTTGGTAATTCCTGATGTTTGTCAAAGAGAGTAATTCTTACCATAAAGATGTGTTTACCTTTAAAAACATAATTTATGCTTACCTGATAAATTCCTTTCTTCTGTTGTGTGATCAGTCCACGGGTCATCATTACTTCTGGGATATAACTCCTCCCCAACAGGAAATGCAAGAGGATTCACCCAGCAGAGCTGCATATAGCTCCTCCCCTCTACGTCAGTCCCAGTCATTCGACCAAGAAACAACGAGAAAGGAGTAACCAAGGGTGAAGTGGTGACTGGAGTATAATTTAAAAGATATTTACCTGCCTTAAAACAGGGCGGGCCGTGGACTGATCACACAACAGAAGAAAGGAATTTATCAGGTAAGCATAAATTATGTTTTCTTCTGTTATGTGTGATCAGTCCACGGGTCATCATTACTTCTGGGATACCAATACCAAAGCAAAAGTACACGGATGACGGGAGGGATAGACAGGCTCATTATACAGAAGGAACCACTGCCTGAAGAACCTTTCTCCCAAAAATAGCCTCCGAAGAAGCAAAAGTGTCAAATTTGTAAAATTTGGAAAAAGTATGAAGCGAAGACCAAGTTGCAGCCTTGCAAATCTGTTCAACAGAGGCCTCATTCTTAAAGGCCCATGTGGAAGCCACAGCTCTAGTGGAGTGAGCTGTAATTCTTTCAGGAGGCTGCTGTCCAGCAGTCTCATAGGCTAAACGTATTATGCTACGAAGCCAAAAAGAGAGAGAGGTAGCAGAAGCTTTTTGACCTCTCCTCTGTCCAGAGTAAACGACAAACAAGGAAGAAGTTTGGCGAAAATCTTTAGTTGCCTGCAAGTAGAACTTGAGGGCACGAACTACATCCAGATTGTGTAAAAGACGTTCCTTCTTTGAAGAAGGATTTGGACACAAGGATGGGACAACAATCTCTTGATTGATGTTCCTGTTAGTGACTACCTTAGGTAAGAACCCAGGTTTAGTACGCAGAACTACCTTGTCTGAGTGAAAAATCAGATAAGGGGAATCACAATGTAAGGCTGATAACTCAGAGACTCTTCGAGCCGAGGAAATAGCCATTAAAAACAGAACTTTCCAAGATAACATTTTTATATCAATGGAATGAAGGGGTTCAAACGGAACACCCTGTAAAACGTTAAGAACTAAGTTTAAACTCCATGGTGGAGCAACAGCTTTAAACACAGGCTTGATCCTAGCTAAAGCCTGACAAAAGGACTGGACGTCTGGATTTTCTGACAGACGTCTGTGTAACAAGATGGACAGAGCTGAAATCTGTCCCTTTAATGAACTAGCTGATAAACCCTTTTCTAAACCTTCTTGTAGAAAAGACAATATCCTAGCGATCCTAACCTTACTCCAGGAGTAACCTTTGGATTCGCACCAGTATAGGTATTTCCGCCATATTTTATGGTAAATCCTTCTGGTAACAGGCTTCCTAGCCTGAATCAGGGTATCAATAACCGACTCAGAAAAACCACGTTTTGATAAAATCAAGCGTTCAATTTCCAAGCAGTCAGCTTCAGAGAAGTTAGATTTTGATGTTTGAATGGACCCTGTATCAGAAGGTCCTGTCTTAGAGGTAGAGACCAAGGCGGACAGGATG
The DNA here is from genome assembly GCF_027579735.1 of Bombina bombina. Lineage (NCBI taxonomy): Eukaryota > Metazoa > Chordata > Amphibia > Anura > Bombinatoridae > Bombina > Bombina bombina. The sequence goes on from NC_069506.1 coordinate 61,537,468, forward strand.
ACATGTCCACTAGATCTGCATACCAAGTCCTGCGTGGCCAAGCAGGTGCTATTAGAATTACTGATGCTCTCTCCTGTTTGATTTTGGCAATCAATCGAGGAAGCAGCGGGAAGGGTGGAAACACATAAGCCATCCTGAAGTTCCAAGGTGCTGTCAAAGCATCTATCAGAACTGCTCCCGGATCCCTGGATCTGGACCCGTAGCGAGGAAGTTTGGCGTTCTGGCGAGACGCCATGAGATCTATCTCTGGTTTGCCCCAACGTCGAAGTATTTGGGCAAAGACCTCCGGATGAAGTTCCCACTCCCCCGGATGAAAAGTCTGGCGACTCAAGAAATCCGCCTCCCAGTTCTCCACTCCCGGGATGTGGATTGCTGACAGGTGGCAAGAGTGAGACTCTGCCCAGCGAATTATCTTTGATACTTCCATCATTGCTAGGGAGCTTCTTGTCCCTCCCTGATGGTTGATGTAAGCTACAGTCGTGATGTTGTCCGACTGAAACCTGATGAACCCCCGAGTTGTTAACTGGGGCCAAGCCAGAAGGGCATTGAGAACTGCTCTCAATTCCAGAATGTTTATTGGAAGGAGACTCTCCTCCTGATTCCATAGTCCCTGAGCCTTCAGAGAATTCCAGACAGCGCCCCAACCTAGTAGGCTGGCGTCTGTTGTTACAATTGTCCAGTCTGGCCTGCTGAATGGCATTCCCCTGGACAGGTGTGGCCGATGAAGCCACCATAGAAGAGAATTTCTGGTCTCTTGATTCAGATTCAGAGTAGGGGACAAATCTGAGTAATCCCCATTCCACTGACTTAGCATGCATAGTTGCAGCGGTCTGAGGTGTAGGCGTGCAAAAGGTACTATGTCCATTGCCGCTACCATTAAGCCGATCACCTCCATGCATTGAGCTACTGACGGGTGTTGAATGGAATGAAGGACGCGGCATGCATTTTGAAGTTTTGTTAACCTGTCTTCTGTCAGGTAAATCTTCATTTCTACAGAATCTATAAGAGTCCCCAAGAATGGAACTCTTGTGAGAGGAAAGAGAGAACTCTTCTTTTCGTTCACTTTCCATCCATGCGACCTTAGAAATGCCAGAACTAACTCTGTATGAGACTTGGCAGTTTGAAAGCTTGAAGCTTGTATTAGAATGTCGTCTAGGTACGGAGCTACCGAAATCCCTCGCGGTCTTAGTACCGCTAGAAGGGCACCCAGAACCTTTGTGAAGATTCTTGGAGCCGTAGCCAATCCGAATGGAAGAGCTACAAACTGGTAGTGCCTGTCTAAGAAGGCAAACCTTAGATACCGGTGATGATCTTTGTGGATCGGTATGTGAAGGTAAGCATCCTTTAAATCCACTGTGGTCATGTACTGACCCTCTTGGATCATGGGTAAAATTGTCCGAATAGTTTCCATTTTGAACGATGGAACTCTTAGGAATTTGTTTAGAGTCTTTAAATCTAAGATTGGCCTGAAAGTTCCCTCTTTTTTGGGAACCACAAACAGGTTTGAGTAGAACCCCTGTCCTTGTTCCGACCACGGAACCGGATGGATCACTCCCATTGTTAACAGATCTTGTACGCAGCGTAGAAACGCTTCTTTCTTTATCTGGTTTGTTGACAACCTTGACAGATGAAATCTCCCTCTTGGGGGAGATAATTTGAAGTCTAGAAGGTATCCCTGAGATATGATCTCTAGTGCCCAGGGATCCTGAACATCTCTTGCCCAGGCCTGGGCGAAGAGAGAGAGTCTGCCCCCTACTAGATCCGGTCCCGGATCGGGGGCTCTCGGTTCATGCTGTCTTTGGGGCAGCAGCAGGTTTCCTGGCCTGCTTGCTTTTGTTCCAGGACTGGTTAGGCTTCCAGCCTTGCCTGTAACGAGCAACAGCTCCTTCCTGTTTTGGTGCAGTGGAGGTTGATGCTGCTCCTGTTTTGAAATTCCGAAAGGGACGAAAATTAGACTGTCTAGCCTTAGCTTTGGCCTTGTCTTGAGGTAGGGCGTGGCCCTTACCTCCCGTAATGTCAGCGATAATTTCTTTCAAACCGGGCCCGAATAAGGACTGCCCCTTGAAAGGTATATTAAGTAATTTGGACTTAGAAGTAACATCAGCTGACCAGGATTTTAGCCACAGTGCCCTGCGTGCCTGTATGGCGAATCCTGAGTTCTTAGCCGTAAGTTTGGTTAAATGTACTACGGCCTCCGAAATGAAAGAATTAGCTAGTTTAAGGACTCTAAGCCTGTCCGTAATGTCGTCTAGCGTAGAGGAACTAAGGTTCTCTTCAAGCGACTCAATCCAAAATGCTGCCGCAGCCGTAATCGGCGCGATACATGCAAGGGGTTGTAATATAAAACCTTGTTGAACAAACATTTTCTTAAGGTAACCCTCTAATTTTTTATCCATTGGATCTGAGAAAGCACAGCTATCCTCCACCGGGATAGTGGTACGCTTAGCTAAAGTAGAAACTGCTCCCTCCACCTTGGGGACCGTTTGCCATAAGTCCCGAGTGGTGGCGTCTATTGGAAACATCTTTCTAAATATTGGAGGGGGTGAGAACGGCACACCGGGTCTATCCCACTCCTTAGTAACAATTTCAGTTAGTCTCTTAGGTATAGGAAAAACGTCAGTACTCGCCGGTACCGCAAAGTATTTATCCAACCTACACAGTTTCTCTGGTATTGCAACAGTGTTACAATCGTTGAGAGCTGCTAAGACCTCCCCTAGTAGTACACGGAGGTTCTCCAATTTAAATTTAAAATTTGAAATATCTGAGTCCAATCTGTTTGGATCAGAACCGTCACCCACAGAATGAAGCTCTCCGTCCTCATGCTCTGCGAGCTGTGATGCAGTATCAGACATGGCCCTAGCATTGTCAGCGCACTCTGTTCTCACCCCAGAGTGATCACGCTTGCCTCTTAGTTCAGGTAATTTAGACAAAACTTCAGTCATAACAGTAGCCATATCTTGTAATGTTATCTGTAATGGCCGCCCAGATGTACTAGGCGCCAAAATATCACGCACCTCCCGGGCGGGAGATGCAGGTACTGTCGCGTGAGGCGAGTTAGTCGGCATAACTCTCCCCTCGCTGTTTGGTGAAATTTGTTCACATTGTACAGATTGACTTTTATTTAAAGTAGCATCAATACAGTTAGTACATAAATTTCTATTGGGCTCCACCTTGGCATTGGAACAAATGACACAGATATCTTCCTCTGAGTCAGACATGTTTAACACACTAGCAAAAAACTTACAACTTGGTTATAATCTTTTTTAGCAAAAAACGTACTGTGCCTCAAAGAGGTACTAACGATTAAATGACAGTTGAAATAATGAACTGAAAAACAGTTATTGCATCAAATTTTAAAACAACACAACTTTTAGCAAAGGTTTGTTCCCATTAGTAAAAAACAACACTAATTAAATTTGTACATAAGAAAACAAAACAACGTTTTTTATACACAGTCACTATAAGAATTCTCACAGCTCTGCTGAGAGAATTTACCTCCCTTCAAAGAAGTTTGAAGACCCCTGAGATCTGTCAGAGATGAACCGGATCCATAAAAACTAAGTATAATCACCATAGTCCTCTCACACATCCTATCTAGTCGTTGGGTGCAAGAGAATGACTGGGACTGACGTAGAGGGGAGGAGCTATATGCAGCTCTGCTGGGTGAATCCTCTTGCATTTCCTGTTGGGGAGGAGTTATATCCCAGAAGTAATGATGACCCGTGGACTGATCACACATAACAGAAGAAAGAGCTTGTAGTTTTAAATGATGTTCTGTTTGTATGCTTTCCTCATATAGGAGTGTGAGAGAATTTAGGTTGGAGAATTATAAGCATTATAGATAGCAGCCATCCAGAATAAAGCAACACAAGGTTCTTTTATTTTTTAGAAGTTCAAAGTGATATTGTAAAGAAATTCATTTATTTTCATTGACTGTTTTCTTTTTTCCATTCTTACTACAGGGCAGGCCTTAGCATAAGTTTTAGCATAAACATTCAGGCCCTTGAGGAAGTCTGACAGGTTTTCACTTGCGTAGTATTCATGAAGTATCATTTAAAAGTGTATAGAGAAGTTGTAAATTATTCTCTGAGAAATGTCAATGTATTTAGTTTGTATTATATATCAACAATGTTTTGTTTGATTTTAAATGACATAGGATGAAAGTGACGTTTTATTTGGACATAATTGTGATTGTATTGCGGTGTGTACTCATCCTGTACTGTTTCTGTTTGCTTCCTAGACTCCCTGTGACTCGAGTGTCTGCTTGCCATGGGTATCCACTGGTTGCCTTGTCTACCCCATGAACAAACCATCAGATTTCCAGTATCTCCCTGCGGAAGAACCGTGGATAAGCACCCCTACTGCAAATGAACTGTTGGAGAACTGTATTATAGTAAAGTGTCAAGGTGCAGCGCTCTCAAATGGACAAAGACTGTTCTTAAAGTATTCAGAGGCCACCTAGAGACAGTTGTGCTGTTGCTATGTCATGCTTTACTGTGGAAAAGGAACTGTTGGACATATTGGGGGGGTGCTAGCAATGCAGGTGGAGAGATAGAAGATGCAGCGTTGTTTGGGGGTAGATGGGGGGCTGGTTGGGTCTCTGTGCTGGTAGACCGGTAGTTTTGGGAAGGCTGGAAGTTAGATGGAAGGTATTGGAGGGACTGTACCTATATGCAGTGACAATTAGCCTATAAAAGTATATCACGACATGCAAATATTTTTCTCTTTAGTATTCTTATAGAGTTCTGTTACCATAATATAAGGCTTTACTAATTTTCTATGCCTGTCTATTTTTATGTTATTCTGTTAGAATAAAAGGATGGTATGTTAGGGGTAATATGAACCTGATGGCAGCCATCTTGTTCTTCGCAGCCATCTTGTTCCTCGCAGCCATTTTGTAATGAATAGACTTTATTATACTGGGGTATTATGCAGTGAGAATTATATGCATGTTATGAGTTTCTTTAGCTATTCGGCCTTGCCAATGTACCCTGGCCTAATGCCTAGAAGTAAGATAGAATAAGATAATGTAAACAAGAGGCTTTAGACACTTGGTTGTCTCTGCAGATGGTAGTTTGTTATGACTCTGTAATTATTGTTATGAGAAACTCATGTTCCAGTTTTTCCTTGTAAATTGCTCTGTATAACTGTGTAAGATGACGCGGTCCTAACGTGTCATCCCCTTAACCCTGTATGTTACTATAAGAAAGGCTTGCACTGTGCAATAAACAGAATTGGCTTTCGATCATAATGCTGCGTGGTCTGAGTCATTCTAAGGGGCCCTTATCAGATAATCTACATATGCCTCAGGTGGTACACTAGGCCCCAGGCTTTGGCCTGCGCTGACACCCCCCGTGGGATTATACACCTTACAGCTGTGGCAACCTGGCTCACATGTGGTGGTGGTGCAACACGGTCCAAAATTACTGGAGAGACATAATTGGAGAAATAGAAAAAGTTCTAGATACCCAATTCCCTCTAGACCCCACAATCTGGTTACCAAGTAGACCTCCCAACATTAAACAGAAACACTGCCTCAAACTTTTTTACATCATGACTAATAGTGCTAGATACCTATTAGCTAGAAATTGGAGAAGCAAAGAGGTCCCCTCCACATTACTATGGACTAAGAGTCTCAGAATTCCTTGACCTAGAAGAGTTTTACTTTGTTAAATATGCCAAAATGGAGGTATACGCTGAAATGACAGCACTATGGGAACACTACCTTAAATTGTAACACCCTACACTAAACACGCTTAAACAAAATGAACCATAACATTATTGACTATTTGCACCCTAAAAGCATACACAAAGTGGGAAATACAAATGCATCGCCAAATCCATGAAACCCTAGAATCCTAAACGAGTCAACCTGTCTTAACTCAAGGAAAAGTAGTTGACAACTACCTCACCAAGTACAGCAACACCACCCCCTCATTCTTTTCCCCATTCCTCTCTTCCTACCACTTTCCTTAACCCTTTCCCTATAGTTTACCTAAATTGTTTACACTACTCTCTATAAAACTGAGGTTTACTAGATGAGATCTATGAGCCTAATATCGTTCTATGGAGATTAAGGGATCCAAAAGAGGCCCCTTACGATCACTAGAAGGCTTGAAGACTGTAAGGCACGTTAAACTCTGTTAAAGGGACAGTCAAGGCCAAAAAAAACTTTTATTTTTCAAATAGGGCATGTAATTTTAAACAACTTTCCAATTTACTTTTATCAACAATTTTGCTTTGTTCTCTTGGTATTCTAGTTGGGTTGTGGCAGACACTGCACTAATTGGCTAAAATGCAAGTCAATAGATAATAACTAAAAGTCATGTGATTAGGGGCGGTCAGGAGATGCTTAGATACAAGATAGTCACAGCAGTAAAAAGTGTATTAATATAACTGTGTTGGTTATGCAAAACTGGGGAATGGGTAATAAAGGGATTATCTATCTTTTTAAACAACAAAAATTCTGGTGTTGACTGTCCCTTTAAGATTGTATTCTGATACTGTTTTGTTTATATTTTATCTTGATCTCAAGAATTTTGTAAGCCTTTTTTCAAACCTCAATAAAAAAATATACAAAAAAAATATATATATACAGCAAACATCAGTAGCAAGTGTCTAACATGTTTCGGTCTGGGGCCTTACTCATAGACATACACTTGTTAGCAATACCGTCAAATTTAAAAGCAATAGCTGACGTTCTATTGGCTGATACCTATACACGTAGGTTAATGACACATCCAAAACAGCAGTGTTAATTACATTTACTCAGTGAACTGCCACTTAGGTTTATGATAGTACAAACGTTATCAAAATATAGAATGGTAAAAACCAGTTAATCTTTCTTAAACACATATATTGATATAATCCCGAAAAACAAGTGTGCATGAATAAGCAAAATGATACATACTGCCCCAAGGTTTAAATACATTGTATTGTAATTAACCGCTATAATAGGGGCCAATGTGAAAAATTAAATGCAAATAGATTCAGATAAATAACGCAATCAATAAATAAATACATATCTAGATGAATAAGGGAAGAAACAATAAAGAGAAAGAGACACTATAGAACAATATAGAGAGATGATATTCTTAGAACATTATCTCATCAGTCGGTCTCAAATGTCACCTATAGTGAATCTCTTATTGTAAACAATATATATACAGTGTGTATAAAACCACAATCCTATAAATACCTCAGGGGAAGATACTGAGATTATTATTATTATTAGCTAAGAAGGATGGTCAGAAATACATAATATAATATGTAATGTATACACAAATCATTCCCAGAAATTGATGACGTCATAGAGAGTTGCAGCCCTTGGGGGTGCGTGACTCCAGTGTAAATATCCAGTACGCTTCCCTCTTAAAGAGGATTTTGTTGGTGTCCCCTCCCCGTTTAGGTGCTACAACCTGATTCTATGACCATCCACTTAAAGGGACAGTTCACCCAAAAAAATTCTCCCAATGATCCTTTTAACCTGCTAGAGTGTATTAAATTGGTTACAAGTAGCTCCTTTACTCCTATTTCAGCATTTGAAATAGCTGATTTAGCCTGTGGTATCGCCACCTACACTGAACAAATTAATACTGGAGTATAGGCTATTGAATAGCCTAAGTATACACAGCCAGCAGAAGAGATTACACTCTCAGTGGGATGCAGGATAGTTAAGTAATAAAATTATCATTTTCCATTGTTCTCTCTATGTATTGAGCTTAGGTGTTCCAGCCAAATAAAAGATAAGGAAGCAAGTCTGTTTACACAAACTTAGAACATAATGAGATCTGATATCATCTTTAAGTTTAACCCATTGTAATAGGCTGTGGTTTCAAAGCACAAAATCAGCTACTTTATATACACAAATTAGCATGAAAATGGAATTTCACAAATATTTTATACTCTGCAGTTGGTATAACAAGTCATTTAAAATACATTAATGAAAAAACAATTTATGCTTACCTGATAAATTCCTTTCTCCTGTAGTGTAGTCAGTCCACGGGTCATCATTACTTATGGGATATTAACTCCTCCCCAACAGGAAGTGCAAGAGGATCACCCAAGCAGAGCTGCTATATAGCTCCTCCCCTCTACGTCACACCCAGTCATTCGACCGAGAACCAAACGAGAAAGGAGAAACTATAGGGTGCAGTGGTGACTGGAGTATAATTAAAAAATTTAGACCTGCCTTAAAAAACAGGGCGGGCCGTGGACTGACTACACTACAGGAGAAAGGAATTTATCAGGTAAGCATAAATTATGTTTTCTCCTGTTAAGTGTAGTCAGTCCACGGGTCATCATTACTTATGGGATACCAATACCAAAGCTAAGTACACGGATGACGGGAGGGACAGGCAGAATCTCTATACGGAAGGAACCACCGCCTGAAGAACCTTTCTCCCAAAAACAGCCTCCGAAGAAGCAAAAGTGTCAAATTTGTAAAATTTGGAAAAAGTATGAAGAGAAGACCAAGTTGCAGCCTTGCAAATCTGTTCAACAGAGGCCTCGTTCTTAAAGGCCCAAGTGGAAGCCACAGCTCTAGTAGAATGAGCTGTAATCCTTTCAGGAGGTTGCTGTCCAGCAGTCTCATAGGCTAAGCGTATTATGCTACGAAGCCAAAAGGATAGAGAGGTAGCAGATGCTTTTTGACCTCTCCTCTGTCCAGAATAAACGACAAACAGGGAAGAAGTTTGTCGAAAATCTTTAGTTGTCTGTAAATAAAATTTCAGGGCACGGACTACATCTAGATTGTGCAGAAGTCGTTCCTTCTTTGAAGAAGGGTTAGGACACAATGATGGAACAACAATCTCCTGATTGATATTCTTGTTAGTGACTACCTTAGGTAAGAACCCAGGTTTAGTACGCAGAACTACCTTATCTGAATGAAAAATCAGATACGGAGAATCACAATGTAAGGCTGATAATTCAGAGACTCTACGAGCCGAGGAAATAGCCATTAAAAACAGAACTTTCCAAGATAACAGCTTGATATCAACGGAGTGAAGGGGTTCAAACGGAACACCCTGTAAAACGTTAAGAACTAAGTTTAAGCTCCACGGCGGAGCAACAGATTTAAACACAGGCTTAATCCTGGCCAAAGCCTGACAAAAAGCCTGAACGTCTGGAACTTCTGACAGACGCTTGTGTAAAAGGATGGACAGAGCTGAGATCTGTCCCTTTAACGAACTAACAGATAAACCCCTTTTCTAAACCTTCTTGTAGAAAAGACAATATCCTAGGAATCCTAACCTTACTCCATGAGCAACCCTTGGATTCGCACCAGTGTAAGTATTTACGCCATATCTTATGGTAAATTTTCCTGGTAACAGGTTTCCTAGCCTGTATTAAGGTATCAATTACTGGCTCCGAAAATCCACGCTTTGATAAAATTAAGCGTTCAATTTCCATGCAGTCAGCTTCAGAGAAATTAGATTTTGATGTTTGAAAGGACCCTGAATTAGAAGGTCCTGTCTCAGAGGCAGAGACCAAGGTGGACAGGATGACATGTCCACTAGATCTGCATACCAGGTCCTGCGTGGCCACGCAGGCGCTATTAGAATCACTGATGCTTTCTCCTGTTTGATCCTGGCAATCAAACGAGGAAGCATCGGGAAGGGTGGAAACACATAAGCCATCCTGAAGGTCCAAGGTGCTGTCAAGGCATCTATCAGGACCGCTCCCGGGTCCCTGGACCTGGATCCGTAACGAGGAAGCTTGGCGTTCCGGCGAGACGCCATGAGATCCAGATCTGGTTTGCCCCAACGTCGAAGTATTTGGGCAAAGACCTCCGGATGAAGTTCCCACTCCCCCGGATGAAAAGTCTGGCGACTTAGGAAATCCGCCTCCCAGTTGTCCACTCCCGGGATGTGGATCGCTGACAGGTGGCAAGAGTGAGACTCTGCCCAGCGAATTATCTTTGATACTTCCATCATCGCTAAGGAACTTCATGTCCCTCCCTGGTGGTTGATGTAAGCCACAGTCGTGATGTTGTCCGACTGAAACCTGATAAACCTCAGAGTTGCTAACTGAGGCCAAGCCAGAAGGGCATTGAGAACTGCTCTCAATTCCAGAATGTTTATTGGAAGGAGACTCTCCTCTTGAGTCCATGATCCCTGAGCCTTCAGGGAATTCCAGACAGCGCCCCAACCTAGTAGGCTGGCGTCTGTAGTTACAATTGTCCAGTCTGGCCACCTGAAGGGCATCCCCCTGGACAGATGTGGCCGAGAAAGCCACCATAGAAGAGAATCTCTGGTCTCCTGATCCAGATTCAGCGTAGGGGACAAATCTGAGTAATCCCCATTCCACTGACTTAGCATGCACAATTGCAGCGGTCTGAGGTGCAGGCGTGCAAAAGGAACTATGTCCATTGCCGCTACCATTAAGCCGATTACCTCCATGCATTGAGCCACTGACGGGTGTTGAATGGAATGAAGGGCACGGCAAGCAATTAGAAGCTTTGTTAACCTGTCCTCTGTCAGGTAAATTTTCATTTCTACAGAATCTATAAGAATCCCCAAGAAGGGAACTCTTGTGAGTGGTAAGAGAGAACTCTTCTCCTCGTTTACTTTCCACCCATGCGATCTTAGAAATGCCAGTACTAACTCTGTATGAGACTTGGCAGTTTGAAAGCTTGACGCTTGTATCAGAATGTCGTCTAGGTACGGAGCTACCGAAATTTCTCGCGGTCTTAGTACCGCCAGAAGAGAGCCCAGAACCTTTGTAAAGATTCTTGGAGCCGTAGCCAACCCGAAGGGAAGAGCTACAAACTGGTAATGCTTCTCTAGGAAGGCAAACCTTAGACACTGGTAATGTTCTCTGTGAATCGGTATGTGAAGGTAAGCATCCTTTAAATCCACTGTGGTCATGTACTGACCTCTTTGGATCATGGGTAAGATTGTCCGAATAGTTTCCATCTTGAATGATGGAACTCTTAGGAATTTGTTTAGGATCTTTAAATCCAATATTGGTCTGAAGGTTCCCTCTTTTTTGGGAACCACAAACAGATTTGAGTAAAACCCTTATCCGTGTTCCGACCGCGGAACTGGATGGATCACTCCCATTAGTAAAAGGTCTTGTACACAGCGTAGAAACGCCTCTTTCTTTATCTGGTTTGTTGACAACCTTGAAAGGTGAAATCTCCCTTGTGGAGGAGAAGCTTTGAAGTCCAGAAGATATCCCTGAGATATGATCTCCAACGCCCAGGGATCCTGGACATCTCTTGCCCAAGCCTGGGCGAAGAGAGAGAGTCTGCCCCCCACTAGATCCGTTACCGGATCGGGGGCCCTCACTTCATGCTGTCTTAGGGGCAGCAGCAGGCTTTCTGGCCTGCTTGCCCTTGTTCCAGGCCTGGTTAGGTTTCCAGCCTTGTCTGTAGCGAGCAACAGCTCCTTCCTGTTTTGGAGCAGAGGAAGTTGAAGCTGCTCCTGCCTTGAAGTTACGAAAGGCACAAAATTAGACTCTCTAGCCCTGGGTTTGGCTCTGTCTTGAGGCAGGGCATGGCCTTTACCTCCCGTAATATCAGCGATAATTTCTTTCAAACCGGGCCCGAATAAAGTCTGCCCCTTGAAAGGTATGTTAAGTAGTTTCGATTTAGAAGTTACATCAGCTGACCAGGATTTTAGCCACAGCGCTCTGCGTGCCTGAATGGCGAATCCGGAATTCTTAGCCGTAAGTTTAGTTAAATGTACTACGGCATCAGAAATAAATGAATTAGCTAGCTTAAGGGTTTTAAGCTTAAGTGAAATCTCATCTAATGTCGCTGAGTCAAGGGTCTCTTCCAGAGACTCAAACCAAAATGCTGCCGCAGCCGTGACAGGCGCAATGCATGCAAGGGGTTGTAATATAAAACCTTGTTGAACAAACATTTTCTTAAGGTAACCCTCTAACTTTTTATCCATTGGATCTGAAAAGGCACAGCTATCCTCCACCGGGATAGTGGTACGCTTAGCTAAAGTAGAAACTGCTCCCTCCACCTTACCTTTTGCCATAAGTCCAGTGTGGTGGCGTCTATTGGAAACATTTTTCTGAATATAGGAGGGGGTGAGAAAGGCACACCGGGTCTGTCCCACTCCTTAGTAATAATTTCAGTAAGTCTCTTAGGTATAGGAAAAACGTCAGTACTTGTCGGTACCGCAAAATATTTATCCAACCTACACATTTTCTCTGGGATTGCAACTGTGTTACAATCATTCAGAGCCGCTAACACCTCCCCTAGCAATACACGGAGGTTTTCCAGCTTAAACTTAAAATTTGAAATGTCTGAATCCAATTTATTTGGATCAGATCCGTCACCCGCAGAATGAAGCTCTCCGTCCTCATGCTCTGCAAATTGTGACGCAGTATCAGACATGGCCCTAGCATTATCAGTATACTCTGTTCTCATCCCAGAGTGATCTCGTTTACCTCTAAGTTCTGGCAATTTAGACAAAACTTCAGTCATAACATTAGCCATGTCTTGTAAAGTGATTTGTAATGGCCGCCCTGATGTACTTGGCGTTACAATATCACGCACCTCCTGAGCGGGAGATGCAGGTACTGACACGTGAGGCAAGTTAGTCGGCATAACTTCCCCCTCGTTGTCTGGTGAATGTTGCTTAACATGTACAGATTGACTTTTATTTAAAGTAGCATCAATGCAATTAGTACATAAATTTCTATTGGGCTCCACCTTGGCTTTTGAACATATTGCACAAAGAGATTCCTCTGTGTCAGACATGTTTAAACAAACTAGCAATTAGACTAGCAAGCTTGGAAATACTTTTCAACTAAATTTACAAGCAATATGTAAAAACGTTACTGTGCCTTTAAGAAGCACACAAAAAAACTGACACAGTTGAATAAAAATGAACCGGATTAGTTATATAAACCAAATTTAGCAAAGGATTGCACTCATTAGCAATGGATGATTAACCCTTAATATCAGAAAAAAACGTATAACAATTGACAATATAAGCGTTTTTATCACAGTCAAGCACAGTCTCACAGGTCTGCTGTGAGTGATTACCTCCCTCAAAACTAGTTTTGAAGACACCTGAGCTCTGTGGAGACGTCCTGGATCATGCAGGGAGAAAAAGACAGACTGTGACTGAATTTCTGATGCGTAGTAAAAGCGCCAAAATAGGCCCCTCCCACTCACACTACAACAGTGAGGGAAGCTCAGTAAACTGTTTTAATTTAAAACAAACGACAGCCATGTGGAAAATAAAGCCCAAAACAATTTTCACCAAGTACCTCAGATAATTAAACGATTTAACATGCCAGTAAACGTTTAAAATCTAATATATGAAATGTCATTAAAAAGCCTGCTGCTAGTCGCTCACACTGCAAGTTAGGCTAAAAGTTATATGCATACAGTATTTTCCCAGTGAAGTGCCATTCCCCAGAAATACTTAAGTGGAAATATATATACATGTCAGCCTGATACCAGTTGCTACTACTGCATTTAAGGCTGCACTTACATTATATCGGCATTAGCAGTATTTTCAAAGTCAATTCCATTCCTTAGAAAATAATATACTGCAACATACCTCTTTGCAGGTGAACCTGCGCGCTGTCCCCTGATCTGAAGTTACCTTACTCCTCAGAATGGCCGAGAAGAGCAAACGGATCTTAGTTACGTCCGCTAAGATCATATACAAAAACTCAGGTAGATTCTTCTTCAAATTCTGCCTGAGAAGGAAACAACACACTCCGGTGTCGTTTAAAATAAACTTTTGATTGAAGATATAAAAAACTAAGTTTAATCACCACAGTCCTCTCACACATCCTATCTATTAGTTGGGTGCAAGAGAATGACTGGGTGTGACGTAGAGGGGAGGAGCTATATAGCAGCTCTGCTTGGGTGATCCTCTTGCACTTCCTGTTGGGGAGGAGATAATATCCCATAAGTAATGATGACCCGTGGACTGACTACACTTAACAGGAGAAAACTATTTTACAGTGTACCGTCCCTTTAAGGGTTATATTAGAACTTTTGTGTTCATTTATAAAATGTTTAGCCATCTCAGATCAGGGAGAGGACGTTTTGATGTCTGACAAATGTTGCCTTATCCTTTCCCTGACTTTTCTTTATACATGATGTCACTTTGTAGTTCTTCCCTGTAGAATAAGATTGAAAAGAGTCACCTCTTTGAATAAAGGTGCATGGTATACAAGCACTGTACCCACATTTGTACATTCCTTTATAGTCTAATCAGGAACTATTAGCTTTAAGTGTAGGTAGCACGCTTGGTGAAATTTGATTTCCAATAGTTACCCCTCTTCTATAGGAGAATCTACAGCCTTGTTGTATGGTCTCAACCAGACCATCATCCGCCAAAAGCATAGGCAAGTTTTTACGGATAATTTTACAGACATCATCATAGTCTGATGAGTACTGATGAGAAACATGTTAGACACTTGCTACTAATGTTTTCTGTAAAATTTTAACTTGACTGATTAAATTTTATTGGACTTTTAAAGAAGCAGTGCTGGCTTATTACTTTTTCTACTTTCCTGGATCTTTTCCCCTTCAACGAGGCACTTTTCTGTTTGGATTGTGTTTCCAGTTATCCTATTGGTGGTTCACTCAGGTCAGGTGGTGCACTGAAGTCGGAGGATTGGCGGAGCGGTAACTGTGACGTCATAGACGTCTTGAGGCTTCTGGGAATACCGACGGGTCGCCCGGAGCACTTCACCTACACAACAACAAGACACAGAGACGGACAAGAGCGGATGACCGGTCGCTTTCCTCCCTAATAGCGTGGCGTTGGCGGCGCTGAAGCAAAGGTGATTACGGCAGTAGAAGGTCCGCTTGGTTAAGTCTGTGAGTGTTTTATTTCCTGTTTTCTTCTTCCAGTATCCACAGGCTCTAATTTGAGTTACCAAGCTATTGCACCCCACTGCGCCACCACTCACTGTTTGTCCTGTGAGTGTGCAACAAACTTAATCCAATATGAAGATACCAGCAGTATCGCCAGAGCAGTGCAAGTGCAAACGCAGAGACAGGAGCTCATTGCTATCTCCTAGGTAAATCCAACAAACATAATGTCCACAGCACTTGCTTCAAAATCCTTCTTTATTTGGGGATGATTCTAGGGTACTAAAATAGCAGCAACATTTCGGGTTGTACACCCTTAGTCATGCAATGTAATACTGTTCACAAACTCTCAATTTATAGCAACCCAGGTTACTTAATTAACATACACCTGTCTGTGTTTAATTCTAACCCATGTTTAAAAACAGGTAAGAACTCACCTGCCCCATCTAGTGGTAGATCCTAAGTTCTACATATTCATTCTTATATATAAGAAAAAGATACAAAAAATATATTTAAAAACAATTTGTACACTGAGCTGTGCTAGATCTTTTACATAAATAGACACATCATAATCTTTATTTATTTCCAAAGGCTTCAAGGAATTTAGTGTAGATATCCAAAATAATTCTTTCCTTTTTAACATTAATTCCCTATTGCCCCCTCTTCTAGGTAACAATTTGGTTGATAACCTGCCATCTCAACTGACTAATAGAGTACCCAGCTTCCAGGAAATCGGTCGAGACAGGTGCCTCATTGTTATTGCACCTGATATTTAATTTATGTTCACTGATACGGTCCCGTACTTTCCTTGTAGTTCCCCTAAAAAGATCCCGGAGCATGGTCACTTTATTAGATAGATCACATAACATGAGTTACAAGTAAAGAAATCTCTTATATTATACAGTTTACCTGTTCTGGGATGTGTAAACGTATCCCCCTTAATTAGGGAATTACAATTAGAACACCTCAGACAGGGATAGCAACACAAGTTTTTCTTGGTGATATAGCCTGTTTCAGTTCTAGACTGGCTACCTATGTCAGTTTTTATAAGAATATCTTTAATATTTCAATTTCTTTTGTATGCCATCATGGGGGGGGGGATCTCTAAAGCAGGGCAAA
Organism: Bombina bombina; assembly: GCF_027579735.1. Lineage (NCBI taxonomy): Eukaryota > Metazoa > Chordata > Amphibia > Anura > Bombinatoridae > Bombina > Bombina bombina. The sequence goes on from NC_069506.1 coordinate 61,553,387, forward strand.
TCTTTATTGCATTCCCTAAATATGTGCCAATGTCTTTGTATTATTTTATTCAATTTATCACTATGGTTACCATACTTAGAGACAAAAACCAAAAGGTCATCTTTATTTTGGACTTTCGCCAGTGTAAGCAGCTCAGATCTTGCAATCTTATCAACTTTAATAATTTTTTTATTTCTCAAATTCCCAGGATATCCTCTATCCAAAAACTGTTTGCCCATATCATGCATCATGTCTATGGTGTTCCATATTTACAACCCTTTTTACCCTTATAAACTGACTCCGTGGTAAGGAGTTCAGGAGTTTGGGAGAATGAAAACGTAGAAGATTGTTTTTATCAGTGGATTCTTGACAACCCTAGTGTCTAAAAAGACTACTGATACACATCATCTATAAAGCGCCACCATGTGGCTCCATATTGTAAGAACAATTCATGTTCATATACAAACTTTTCCTCAAAGTTTCCCACGAATATGTTGGCGTAGAAGGGGGCAACATTAGACCCCATGGCCGTACACAGAAATGGGGAAGGAGGATTCTAGGGTATTTATGTACACTAAACTGGAAGCAGCAAGGATCACAACCCTTATAAAAGGGATCTAGGGATTTTCCTCAAAGTTTACCTGTGGAGGATTATAATAAGCTATATGTTAAAATTATGAAGCAAAATCTAGCATGGGATTTACATGCAGTTACATTGGCGGAATACCACAGTGTAAAGAGGATCCCTAGGGGACTGAGAATGAATACTAGACCAACACTGATGACACAGAACACAGAGTATTGTGATAAATTCAAACAAATTTTGAATAAATGTTCGTATGACCTTATAGTATTGACGGTGGAATATCTGCAGAAGGAGATTACAGCCCAGGAGATTACCATTAAGCAAACCAAGGAGGAGCTACGCAAAATATCATCAGCTGAATGGATTTGATAAAATGAGAAAGAGTATGTATTAGTGTGCGCCAAGTGTGCCACCAAACTCCTAAACAACCCTCACATAGGTTAAACGTAAGACCAGAAAAATTGAAAAAATAGGAGCGCTATAGCTGAAGGTGGGTGTGTCAGTATAAGTGATAAATTACCAAATCTCACAGAGGGAATAAATTATAACCAAAAATGTATAAACAATGGCTATGCCAAATTTAATTACACATTCAAGAACTATACATATAGCATAAAATCAGATAAATGAAGTAAAAATGGACGTCTCCGTTATAAAAGTTGCCACCACAAAAAATATGTAATAAAAAGTTCCAGCAAACAATGAAGAAAGAACTCCTGAAAAGATTCAAGGTAACACAATGTCTACTACCTTACTTGTCCGGATAATGATCAAACTCTAACGGCTAACAGCCGTAGCACCTCCGTACAAACACACTCACGTGACCGCTTGACGTCACAGTATGTGGGAGCTGCCTCGTAGCTTGAATCCTATTGGTCCGGTCAGTGCTCTCAGCCGAATGGTGTATTCTGCCAATTCTGATGTCGATATTGTATCCGCTCTTGAAAAAGCCCTGCAAAGGGAGAAACGCATTGATACGTTTGGCTTGCAGGATTGACTGTTTTTAACCTGTCTATGGACTTTTGCTTATGACACAAAGTTGCCGTGGTGCGGATTGACAGCTCGACAAAGACATATTGAAAGCCTAAGGAGTCAACAGAGTGATACTAACACCCGGCGCTTTGTATTGCATACAACTGCAGAATGGATTGCAGATAAGTTGTGCAGTGATCGACACAGAACATCTTTTGGAGACTTACAGGTTTTCCCAAAACCTCAGGTATCCTGCGTGCTGTGTGCACTTAAACAGCGGATACAATATCGACATCAGAATCGACAGAATACACCATTCAGCTAAGAGCACTGACCGGACCAATAGGATTCAAGCTACGAGACAGCTCCCACATACTGTGACGTCAAGCGGTCACGTGAGTGTGTTGGTACGGAGGTGCTACGGCTGTTAGCCGTTAGAGTTCAATCATTATCCGGACAAGTAAGGTAGTAGACATTGTGTTACCTTGAATCTGTTCAGGAGTTCTTTCTTCATTGTTTGCTGGAACTTTTTATTACATATTCTTTGTGGTGGCAACTTTTATAACGAAGACGTCCGTTTTTACTTCATTTATCTGATTTTATGCTATATGTATAGTTCTTGAATGTGTAATTAAATTTTGCATAGCCATTGTTTATATATTTTTGGTTATAATTTATTCCCTCTGTGAGATTTGGTAATTTATCACTTATACTGACACACCCACCTTCAGCTATAGCGCTCCTATTTTTTCATTTTTTCTGGTTTGATAAAATATTAGAGGATACTGACGAGCTGATTGCTACAATGAAAAGAGACAAACAAGAACGCAAGAAGAAGTTTGCACGGGATGAACAGGATTAAAGGGACAGTCTACACCTTTTTGTTTTAAAAGATAGATAATCCCTTTATTACCCATTCCCCAGTTTTGCATAACCAACACTGTTATATTAATATACTTTTTACCTCTGTGATTACCTTGTATCTAAGCCTCTGCAGACTGCCCCCCTATTTCAGTTCTTTTGACAGACTTGCATTTTAGCCATTCAGTGCTGGTTCCTAGGTAACTCCACGTGCATGAGCACAGTATTATCTATATGACAAACATGAACTAACGCCCTCTAGTGGTGAAAAACTGTCAAAATGCTTTCAGAATAGAGGCGGCCTTCAAGGTCTAAGAAATTAGCATATGAACCTCCTAGGTTTAGTTTTCAACTAAGAATACCAAGAGAACAAAGCAAAATTGGTGATAAAAGTAAATTGGAAAATTGTTTAAAATTACATGCCCTATCTGAATCATGAAAGTTTATTTTGGACTACACTGTCCCTTTAATTTCAAGAAAAAGGTCTATCATTGGCGGAACTCTGAGACAAAGACTGGGTATTAGTTTTTTTTCCAAAAAGCAAAAAAAAAGCTTAACGTTAGCAGTGTTTTCGCAAACGCAAAAAAAACAACAAATACCACACCACTTGTAATCTAGCCCATAGTCACATTTCATATGACACAACATTCCGTAATATCGGCTATAAATACACAATATAGGATTTTTAGACAAAGCTACAGACAAAACTATGACACCAGGATAGATTAAAAAAAAAATGTAATTTTTGTTTTCATTTAAATGTTATTTTTTTTTAAATTTAAATAAGATTTTTTTATTTAAATAAAATAATTTTTAAGGAAAAAAAATTCTGAAGATAGTTTCTATTTAAGATACGTAGTGATGCACCGAAATGGAAATTCTGGACCGAAACCGAATCCGAAAATCCGGGATGCACTTGGCCGAAAACCGAAACTGATACCGAAAATTTATTTTTTCAAATTAATTTTTTTAGGTTTTTTTTTTTTTTTTGCATAATTAGAACCAATAAAAAAAGCCCACACTTTTATTGAAAGTAACACACTAAAATTGGACAAAAATATCTTAAAACAATAATATGCTACACAATAATTTTACCAAGAAAAAAAAAACAGGCAAAAAATAATGCCATTTTCGGCCAAAATGTTTCTGTGACCAAAATTTTGGTGCATCCCTACTTAAAACAATTATAAATATCAATATACTGTATTATTCTTCATTTAGTTCTATGTAACAGAATCATATTTAACAGTTTTTTACCAATTATCCAAATAAAGTATAGTCCTAGAAAACTCATTATATGCAGAACAGTAAGTCAAGTAATAACCTTAAACAGCAGCTCTAGTCTAGCATCAAATTTGATGCTTACCGAAAATAACAGGCAAAAAAACCGAAAACCGAAATAGCCAAAAATGCCATTTTCGGCCGAAACTTTCTGCGGCCGAAATTTCGGTGCATCCCTAAAGATACGTTATAATCTAAAGGTTAATTCGTCAGGAAAAATAGATTACGTTTTTTATTATATAGCAAGATGCTGTATATTTCTGGCTGTAATGTTTAATTTGTTTGGTAAATTAATTCCATTAATCCATTCACAATGCCATGCTCTCCAAGAGGTTTCTGTCAGATTATTTTGGCCATTTTTTCTATCTTGAAGAAATTATCACATATAATTGGTTTTGTAGTTCTCAAAACTGTGAATTTGTGTCTGCAGAAATAAATTGCACCTTCTTCATAATAATTTTTTTATAAAATAACCTTAAAGGGACATAATCATTAAAGAAAACGTTTGGGTTTCAGATGGATCATACAATTTTCAGATTTCAAATGTACTTCTATTATCAAATTGGCTTCATTCTCTTGGCATCTTTTGTTGAAGAAGAGCAATGCTCAACTGGGGCCCTGAATTCGGTGAGACAGTGATTAGAAGCTAGCTCACAGTAGTGCATTGCTTCTGAGTCTAAATATGCAGGCTTGTCAGCAATGGATACCAAGAGAACAAAGCAAATTAGATACAATAAATAAATTGGAAAATTGCATGTTCTTTCTGAATCATGAAAGTTCAATTTTGACTTTACTGCCCCTTTTATGTCATTGCACCCCTACAAATCTATGTACAGAGAATCAACCCATACTAAGTTTCAAGAAGCTCACTGAATAAATCGTTTAAATTTGTTATTATTAGGGTAATGATTATTTTCTCCATCCAAAAAAGTACAGATGAAAAGTTGATAAAATATGAATGATTAACCTATTAAAATGGAGATAGTTCACCTCCCAATGATTTAATTTATTTCAACTATATATCTATCTATGCATATCCAATTATATATAACCAAATCATTCTGATACAACTGGAAAAATAATCTGAAAAGTAATTATTTTAAGAATGAAAAAAACTCAAATTATGCTTACCTGTTAAATTTATTTTCTTCAGATGGGGAGAGTCCACAGCTGCATTCATTACTTTTGGGAAATACAGAACCTGGCCACCAGGAGGAGGCAAAGACACCCCAGCCAAAGGCTTAAATACCTCCCCACTTCCCTTATCCCCCAGTCATTTTGCAGAGGGAACAAGGAACAGTAGGAGAAATATCAGGGTGAAAAAAGGTGCCAGAAGAATAAGAACAAAATTACGGCCGCCCCACATAAAAAACTCGGACGGGGAGCTTTGGACTCTCCCCGTCTGAAGAAAAGAAAATTAGCAGGTAAGCATAATTTAAGTTTTTCTTCATAAACGGGGAGAGTCCACAGCTGCATTCATTACTTTTGGGAAAACAATACCCAAGCTATAGAGGACACTGAATGCAAACGGGCGGGTACAAAAGGCGGCCCATTCTGAGGGCACCATAGCCTAAGAACACCCGACAAAAAAAACTGCGTCATCAGAAGCAAAAGGACAAAAAGGAAAAGGCATGAGTAACCACTCAGAATCAGATTTGACCAAGCCCAAGAGCCTCTGAGAAGACAAAATCCCACAGGCTCTCAGCCTGCAAATAAACTCACCCCCAACCAGAAGGAGGGGAAACATCCACAGTCTCCCTGAAAGTAAGAAAGAGGACACGGATAAAGAAGTCCGCAAGGACCCCCAGAAACACACAGGAACTAGGGCAATAAAGAAAAAACCCCAAGAGAACTCCAAAAGAGTAATCAAGGATAAAACAGGGCAAAAACCACGAACAACCCCACCGAATTAGCAGAGCAAAGGGAGAAAATTCCAAAACCCTATCTGAATGGAGTCCAAGGGACCAAAGAAAAACCCTGAAACTAAAGGGAGAAAGGAAGAACCCCTCCCCTAAACAGAGTGCTAACTTGCACCCCGGATAGAGCAAACGAAAGACGAACCGTCCCCGGGAACCGCAAAAAAACAGCATCAGAATAACTGAATATACCCTGTAGAAGCGCCAGACTTCCTGAAGCAAAGGGGTTAAGCGAACACAAGTGGCCAAACCTAGCTAATCAAGCTGCACAGGACTATCTTGCAAATCAACACCTTCCCATGAAAGGTAAGGAAGGGAGGATAGAACCCGCAGGGAAAAAACAACCTGCCGAGGAAGGGTCCAATGCGAAACCTCCCACCTAAGGAAGGAGCACAAGATCTAACTCTGATACGCGGCAAAAGATCAACAGATCAGACAGATCCCTAACCCTCACTCCGGGCAATGGACCCAGCACAAATCGGCAATGTTTGCTGAAAAAATTAAATCCACAACCAAAAAATTACTAAGTTACAAAAAACTAACAACTAAGTTACAAAAAAATAACAAACAGTAAGTTACAAAAAAAAAACACTAACTTACGCAAAATAAAAAAGAAATTATCAAAGATTTAAACTAATTACACCTAATCTAAGGGCACTATGAAAATAAAAAAGCCCCCCAAAATAAAAAACCCTAGCCTACAATAAACTACAAATAGCCCTTAAAAGGGCCTTTTGCGGGGCATTGCCCCAAAGAAATCAGCTCTTTTACCTGTAAAAAAATATATACAAATACCCCCCCAACAGTAAAACCCACCACCCACACAACCAACCCCCAAATAAAACACAAATTAAAAAAAACCTAAGCTCCCCATTGCCCTGAAAAGAGCATTTAGCTCTATTGCAGCCCAAATCTCTAATCTAAAAATAAAACTCACCCAATACACCCTTAAAAAATCCTAACACTAACCCCTGAAGATTCACTTACAGTTTTGAAGATCCGACATCCATCCTCCAAGAAGCCGGGAGAAGTCCTCATCGAAGCCGGGAGAAGTCTTCATCCAAGCGGCCAAAGTCTTCATCCAAGCCTGCAGAAGTCTTCACCCAGACGGCATCTTCTATTTTCATCCATCCGGCGAGGAGTGGGTCTATCTTCAAGACATCCGGCGCAGAGCATCCTCTTCTTCCGACGACTCCCGACGAATGAAGGTTCCTTTAAGTGACATGATCCAAGATGGCGTCCCTTAGATTCTGATTGGCTGATAGAATTCTATCAGCCAATCGGAATTAATGTTGAAAAAATCCTATTGGCTGATGTTGGTGGTGGGTTTTACTGTTGGGTGGTATTTGTATATTTTTTTACAGGTAAAAGAGCTGATTTCTTTGGGGCAATGCCCCGCAAAAGAGCCTTTTAAGGGTTATTTGTAGTTTATTGTAGGCTGGGGGTGTATTTTGGGGGGGCTTTTTTATTTTCACAGGGTCCTTACATTAGGTGTAATTAGTTTAAATCTTTGATCATTTCTTTTGTAACTTAGTGTGTTATTTTTTGTAAATTAGTTAGTTTTTTTTAGTGTAGATTTAAATTATTTGAGTAGGGTTAGGTGTTTAAATTTAGTCTAACAGTTAGGGTAGATTAATTACTAGTTTAATATAGTTTAATGTAGTTTTAGTATAGCAGTTAGGGTAGATTAATTATTAGTTTAAAATAGTTTAATGTAATTTTATTATAATATTTAGGGTAGGTTAATTATTAGTTTAATATAGTTTAATGTAATTTTAGTATAATAGTTAGTGTATTTTAATTAATAGTTTAATATAGTTTTATTTAAATCTAAAGGCAAGTTTAAATTTATTAAAAGATAGGGATGAGTTAATATTTAATATAAAGTTAGCGGGTTGTTAGGTTTAGGGGTTAATTGTTTAATTTACTATATGGCGATGTGGGGGGTTGGCGGTTTAGAGGTTAATAGGTTTAGTAAGTGGTAGTGATGTGGGAGGCCAGGGGTTTAGGGGTTAATACCTTTAGTTAGTTGCGTTGGGCTCCAGGAGCAGCAGGATACGGGTTAATAACTTTTATTTAGGTGGCGGCGGTGGCAGGGCAGCAGATTATGGGTTAATAAGTATAATATAGGTGGCGGCAGATTAGGGGTGTTTAGACTCGAGGTACATGATAGGGTGTTGGGTGTAAACATAACTTTAATTCTACCATAGAAATCAATGGGATATCGGGCAGCAGCAAACATGAGCTTTTGCTGCTTTCAGACTCCCATTGATTCCTAAGGCATCCGCCGCCTCCAGGGTGGCGGATTGAAATCCAAGTACGCTGGGCCGGAATAGTGGCGAGCGTACCTGTTAAAAATTTGATAACTTGCAAAAGTAGTCAGATAGTGCCGAATTTGCATTCAGAACATCTGTAGTGATGTAAGCATCGATCTGTGTTGGACTGAGACCGGCGGATCGTATGTTACGTCAAATTTCTACTTTTGCCGGTCTGTAGGCTGATAAATGAGGCGAATCAAGCTCTCCACAATTACGCTGCGGAATTCCAGCGTATTTGTGGTTGACGGCTTGATAAGTAGGGGCCTAGAAGTATTCCTGAAATCTTTTGTAGCTTCAACATAGTATTTCAAAGCTCTTACAACATCCAGAGAATGTAAGGATCTCTCCAAAGAATTCTTAGGATTAGGACACAAAGAGGGGACAACAATTTCCCTATTAATGTTGTTAGAATTCACAACTATAGGTAAAAATTTAAATAAAGTCCGCAAAACTGCCTTATCTTGATGAAAAATCAGAAAATGTGACTCCCAAGAATGAGCAGATAATTCAGAAACTCTTCTAGCAAAAGAGATAGCCAAAAGGAACAACACTTTCCAAGAAAGCAGTTTAATATCCAAAGAATGCATAGGCACAAAATGAGGAGCCTGTAAAACTTTCAAAACCAAATTAAGACTTCAAGGAGGAGAGACTGATTAAATGACAGGCTTGATACGGACCAAAGCCTGCACAAAACAGTGAATATCAGGAAGCTTAGCAATCTTTCTGTGAAATAAAACAGAAAGAGCAGAGATTTGTCCCTTCAAGGAACTTGCAGACAAACCTTTATCCAAACCATCCTGAAGAAACTGTAAAATTCTAGAAAGTCTAAAAGAATGCCAGGAGAATTTATGATAAGAACACCATGAAATATAAGTCTTCCAAACTCAATAATAAATCTTCCTAAAAACAGATTTACGAGCCTGTAACATAGTATCAATCACTGAGACAGAGAAACCTTTATGACTAAGCATTCAATTTCCATACCTTCAAATTTAATGATTTGAGATCCTGATGGAAAAACAGTCATTGAGACAGAAGGTCTGGTCTTAAAGGAAGTGGAAAGGTTGACAACTTGACATCCGGACAAGGTCCGCATACCAGAACCTGTGAGGCCATGCTGGTGCTACCAGAAACACAATTGAATGATGATCTTGGAGATCACTTTTGGAAGAAGAACTAGAGGCGGGAAGATATAAGCAGGTTGGTAAAACCAAGGAACTGCTAACGCATCCACCGACTCCACCTGAGGATCCCTGGACCTGGACAGGTACCTGGGAAGTTTCTTGTTTAGATGGGAAGCCATCAAATCTATTTCTGGAAGACCCCACATCTGAACAATCTGAAAAAACACATCTGGATAGAGAGACCACTCCCCCGGATGTAAAGTCTGACGGCTGAGATAATCCGCTTCCCAATTGTCTACATCTGGGATATGTACCACAGAAATTAGACAAGAGCTGGATTCCAACCAAGAAAGTATCTGAGATACTTCTTTCATAGCTAGGGGACTGCGAGTCCCACCCTGATGATTGACATATGCCACAGTTGTGATATTGTCTGTCTGAAAACAAATGAATGGTTCTCTCTTCAGAGGCCAACCTGAAGAGCCCTAAAAATAGCACAGTGTTCTAAAATATTGATTGGTAGCCTCGCCTCTTGAGATTTCCAAACCCCTTGTGCTGTCAGAGATCCCCAGACAGCTCCCCAACCTGAAAGACTTGCATCTGTTGTGATTACAGTCCAGGTTGGACGAACAAAAGAGGCCCCTTGAATTATACGGTGGTGATTTAACCACCAAGTCAGAGAAAGTTGAACATTGGGATTTAAGGATATTAATTGTGATATCTTTGTATAATCCCTGCACCACTGATTCAGCATACAAAGTTGGAGAGGTCTCATATGAAAACGAGCAAAGGGGATCGCGTCCGATCCTGCAGTCATGACACCTAAAACCTCCATGCACATAGCCACTGAAGGGAATGATAGAGACTGAAAGGTCTGACAAGCTGAAACAAGCTGAAACACAATCTATCTGGAAACCTAAAAAGGTGACCCTTGTCTGAGGAATCAATGAACTTTTTGGTAAATTGACCCTCCAACCATGTCTTTGAAGAAACAACACTAGTTGATTTGTGTGAGATTCGGCAAAATGTAAAGACTGAGCTAGTACCAAGATATCGTCCAAATAAGGAAACACTGCAATACCCTGTTCTCTGATTACAGAGAGTAGGGCACCGAGAACTTTTGAAAAAATTCTTGGAGCTGTCGCTACGCCAAATGGAAACTGTACTTGCACTCTTGACCCTCAGGTTTCAAGGAAACATAGACCGCCACAAAGCCATGGTGGCGCACCATCCAAATCCACCACAAAGGAGGGAAAACGAAACCAGCACAGCGCCTTCGCGCACCAGCACAGCATACCCGCACACAGGCATGGAGCGCAAAGCTGTAAACAGACTCAACAGGTCAAGTACAAAATGACAGAAACATCTGGCCACTACGGCCGGGGTCCAGTAGAATTCTCAAGAAGAGAAAATATGAGCTGGTAGGAACCGAAGATGTTCCGGAACCGGGAACAGGGCCGTCCCAAACCACCCTAAGGGATCTGTTAAAGAACTCCCAAAAAGTCCAGTCAAAGACAAGGACCATGATAAATAAACCCGGACACCCAGAACTTTGAGCCGTCTTACAAACGTACTACCCCCTGAGGAACCACCGGGTTACCCCTCCGGAACAGACTTTGCACCCCCAGGTGATGCATCACAGTTATATCCAAGGCACCTTGGACACTGAACTCTCACATAAGAGTCCCAGACACAAAATGCTTAAGACACCCACAATGGGAAACTCCCGAATTAAGTCCAAAGACTAAGGGAACTTTAAGAGAACAGAGCTCAACCCCAGATATTCTGGATTGAAAATAGGACCATAGTTTCCAAGATCCTCTCAGGATCCTTCTCCTGGAAGCCCCTACAGTTCGAGGAAAAACGAATGAACTAACATTCTAACCTCAGACGGGTAAAAACCCAAAAACGTCTAAGTAGGGGCACAAACAGGAAAAAGGGAAAACACCCTAATCTGCAAACTCCAAAAATATGGGAGCAGATGTAATCCTGGAAGAAGAAAAATTCAAAAGATCCTACTTCCTGAAACAGGTCAACCCCAAGGAAAGAAGACAAAAAAAGGTCCAATCAGCCTCAACCCAAAGGAAGAGATACTGTCATCAATGAAAACAGATGCAAAAGGACAATTCCAAAGAAGACCTTAAAGAGAAGACAAGGAAAATTACCCAGAGCAATCCTTAGCAGGATCCACTCTGGACCCTCACCAACAAATAGGAACAGGACAGCGAGGGCTGAGAGCAATCCTACAGTCGCCTGCAAATCACGATTTAGGCAAGGCTATTTGTAACCCATCAGTTAAAGGGTAATCGCTGTAAGGAACACCTAGTCACCCTTATGCTCCTTCTTAAAAGAAAAAACGAGAACCAGCCTGTCGTCTGGGTACGAAAAGGCCTCCTCTCCATATGTAGCCCTGCATGGGCAGAGCTTTAAAAATTTATTGAAGCTCATGGAAGTTCCACTTCACGAAAACTCTAGCAAAAAACAAAATTCAATCTGAAGAGAACCCAAGGAGAAACTAACTCCTCATCCGAGTGAGAAACTCACTATCCAACCAGGTAGCCAGTTACACCGGCACCACGTGGATGATATAAGCCATAACGAACAGAGTTTAGCGCCCAACCAGGACCAGCCTGCTACATAGGGCATTCAAAACTGACCCAGGCCACAGAAAAATCAAGATCCCATAGGATCGACAAAACTAAGGACATAAAGTACTGAAACCTTAACATGCGACTTCCGCGGAAGTGCTCAAGCGACCACAAAATCGCCAGTATCAAATTCTAGAGAAGAAATGTTTCCCAACGGAAAAAAGGAAATTTATGCTTACCTGATAAATGTATTTCTTTTACGATATGACGAGTAGACGGATTTCACCCTTACTTATGGGATATTGCCTCCTGGTCAGCAGGAGGAGGCAAAGAGCACCACAGCAGAGCTGTATATATAGCTCCTCCCTTCCCTCCCACTAAAGTCATTCGACCGAAGTTAGGAAGAGAAAGGAAAAGCCAAGGTGCAGAGGTGACTGAAGTTTGACAAAAATAAAGACCCGTCCTAGAAAATGACAGGGCGGGCCGTGGACTCGTCATATCGTAAAAAAAATAAATTTATCAGGTAAGCATAAATTTCCTTTTCTTTTACAAGATATGACGAGTCCACGGATTTCATCCTTACTTATGGGATACAATACCAAAGCTATAGGACACAGATGAAAGGGAGGGACAAGACAGGAACCTAAACGGAAGGCACCACTGCTTGAAGAACCTTTCTCCCAAAAACAGCCTTGGACGAGGCAAAAGTATCAAATTTGGAAAATTTTGAAAAAGTGTGAAGAGACGACCAAGTTGCAGCCTTTCAAATCTGTTCAACAGAAGCATCATTTTTGAATGCCCATGAGGAAGCCACAGCCCTAGTAGAATGAGCCGTAATTCTTTCAGGAGGCTGCTGTCCAGCAGTCTCATATGCAAAACGGATGATACTCTTCAACCAAAAAGAAAGAGAGGTAGCCGTAGCTTTCTGATCCCTACGTTTTCCAGAGAAAACAACAAATAATGAAGATGATTGACGGAATTCTTTAGACGCCTGCAAGTAAAACTTCAGGGCACGGACCACATCCAAGTTATGTAGCAGACGCTCCGTCTTAGAAGAAGGATTAGGACATAATAAAGGAACAATAATTTCCTGATTAATATTTTTGTTGGAAACAACCTTAGGACGAAAACCAGATTTGGTACGTAACACCACCTTATCGGAATGAAAAATAAGGTAAGGAGAATCACATTTTAATGCTGAAAGATCAGAAACTCTGCGAGCAGAAGAAATAACAACCAAAAATAAAACTTTCCAAGATAATAATTTAATAACTATGGAATGCATAGGTTCAAACGGAACCTCTTGAAGACCTTTAAGAACTAAAGTCAAACTCCAAGGAGGAGCAATAGGTCTAAACACAGGTCTGATTCTAGTCAGAGCCTGACAAAAAAGATTGAACATCCAGAATATCTGCCAGACGTTTGCGTAGCAAAAATAGACAAAGCAGAAGTCTGTCCCTTTACGGAACTTGCAGATAACCCTTTCTCCAATCTTGGAGAAAAGATAAAATCCTAGGAATCCTAATCTTACTCCATGAGAAGCCCTTGGATTCGCACCAATAAAGATATTTTACGCCATATCTTATGGTAAATCTTTCTAGTAACAGGCTTAGGTGCCTGGATCAAGGTATCAATGACCGAATCAGAGAACCCTCGCTTATATAAAATTAAGCGTTCAATCTCCAAGCAGTCAGCTGCAGAGAAACTAGATTCAGATGTTGGTAGGGTCCCTAAATGAGAAGGTCCTGCCTCAATGGAAGCTTCCACGGTGGCAGAGAGGACATGTCCACCAGATCTGCATACCATGTCCTGCAAGGCCACGCAGGAGCGATGAGAATCACGAAGCCCTCTCCTGTTTGATCCAAGCAGTCACCCGGAGAAGGCAAACAGTGGAAACACATAAGCTAGGTTGAACGACCAAGGCACTGCCAAGGCATCTATCAGTTCGGCCTGAGGATCCCTGGACCTGGATCTGTATCTCGAGAGCTTGGCATTCTGACGAGATGCTATAAGATAACAAACTTTTGATTGAAGATAAACTACACTAATTCACTACATCTCTCTTGATACTTCCCTTGTCGAGAGCTGCAAGAGAATGACTGGGGGTGGCAGTTAGGGGAGGAACTATATAGACAGCTCTGCTGTGGGTGATCCTCTTGCAGCTTCCTGTTGGGAAGGAGAATATCCCACAAGTAATGGATGAATCCGTGGACTGGATACACCTTACAAGAGAAAACAAAATTTTCAGGTCTGTCCCATCTGAGAATCAGGGTGGCAAAGACCTCCGGATGGAGTTCCCATTCCCCCGGATGAAACGTCTGTCTGCTCAAAAAATCCGCTTCCCAGTTGTCCACTCCTGGGATACAGATTGCTGACAGATAACAAGAGTGAGCCTCCGCCCACCAAATTATCTTGGATACTTCTGTCATCGCTAAGGAACTCCTTGTTCTGAAATCGGATGAATTTGGCCGAAGCCAAAATGAGGCCAAGCCTGAAGTGCATTGACTATTGCTCTCAACTCCAGAATATTGATTGGAAGTAGAGACTCCGACCGAGTCCACACACCCTGAGCCTTCAGGGAATTCCAGACTGCACCCCATCCTAGTAGACTGGCGTCCGTTGTCACTATCACCCATGAGGGTCTACTGAAGCACGTCCCTTGGGACAGATGATCCTGCGACAACCACAAAAGAAGAGAGTCTCTTGTTTCTTGATCCAGATCTATCTGAGGAGACAAACTTGCATAATCTCCATTCCACTGTCTGAGCATGCTCAGTTGTAGAGGTCTGAGATGAAAACGAGCAAACTGAATGATGTCCATTGCCGCCACCATCAATCCAATTACCTCCATGCACTAAGCCACTGATGGCCGAGGATTAGACTGAAGGGATCGGCATGCATTCAGAATCTTTAACTTTCTGACTTCCGTCAAGAAAATTTTCATGGATATAGAGTCTATTAGAGTTACCAGGAAAGGAACCCTCGTTTGTGGAATTAGTGAACTCTTCTCTAGATTCACCTTCCACCCGTGAGTCCTTAGAAAGTCTAGAACCATGTCGTATGAGACTTTATCAGCTGATAAGACGATGCCTGGATCAGAATATCATCCAGCTAAGGCGTCACTGCAATGCCCCGTGGCCTGAGAACCGCCAGCAAAGAGCCTAGAACCTTTGTGAAAATCCTGGGTGATGTGGCCAGTCCGAAAGGAAGGGCCACAAACTGAAATGTTTGTCCAGAAAGGCAAACCTCAGGAACTTGTGATGATCTCTGTGGATAGGAATATGAATATATGCATCCTTTAAGTCCACGGTAGACACATATTGACCCTCCTGGATCAATGGAAGAATTGTCCGAATAGTCTCCATCTTGAAGGATGGAACGCTGAGAAACTTGTTTAGACTCTTGAGATCTAAAATGGGTCGGAACATTCCCTCTCTTTGGGAACAACAAAAAGATTTGAGTAAAACCCCTGCCCCTGTTCCTGTATTGGAACGGGACAAATTACTCTCATGGAGGAGAGGTCTTTTACACAACGTAAGAACGCCTCTCTTTTATCTGATCTACAGACAATCATGAAAGACGAAAACTTTCCTCTGGGGAAGGAATTTTTTGAACTCCAACTGATACCCCTGAGACACGATTTCTAGTGTCCAGGGATCCTGAACGTCTCTCATCCAAGCCTGGACAAAAAAAGAGAAAGTCTGCCCCCTACTAGATCCGGTCCCGGATCGGGGGCCGCCCCTTCATGCTGTCTTGGTAGTAGCAGCGGACTTCTTGGATTGCTTATCCTTGTTTCAAAACTGGGTGATTCTCCAAATGGACTTGGTTTGTTTATTGGACCTCAGTCCTATGGCACCAAATGCTGATATATTAATTTTATCACAGAAATAATGTGTACTGTTTCAGGCAGTTTTATGACAGTTACACTGCAGCTTTAATAAAAAGTTTGTACACTGAACTGTAGCAATTCCAAAGACTGCTACAGAACCACCTGAAATGGTCAACCAGTTCCAAAAAGAACTACTCCTTAAGGTACTGCAAGCTAAGACAGAAAATCATGAACTTTTAGCCGCCGACTTGGCACGCTGCAAGGAAATATCAGAAATTTTATAACTGAATATGCGAAGTTAAGAGGTTTAATTCCCTTTACATCTTAAAGGACACTTTAGTGCTGTGTGCTGCAGTTCCATCCTAAAGTCACAAAGGATGACTGCACACCAAGGAAAACAGCAGTAATGGCCTAATAAAAATGTCCCTTACCGTTCTTTGTAAGAACAGAGACTAGATATTGTACCAAAGCAAATGAAAGACGCGTGCAATATTGCATCACATAGCTGCATAAATGTACATATAAATTTGGATACCTGCCAATCTTAGGATGTAGGCAAGGAGCCAGAAAAAAAAGATGACAAAAGTTTATTTACAGAAGGGATGATGCAACAAATAAACGGCTGAAAACCATGAACAGCACTGTCTCTTTAAATCTGAAAGTGACTCGTCTTTGTGTCTATGACCTACTTAATATATGTTGTACCATCCGACTTTATAAGGGATGAACAATTAAGCCCCTGCAAATCATGCAATAAAATTTTCATAGAAATATGTTACTGTCTCTTTAAATTTAAAAGGAATGCCTTGCATGCAAATTATGCAGAAAATTCAATGACAATATGAACATTACTTATAATTAGATATTGCCATGAAATCCAAGCAGGGAACCGCAGAGTACTGCCCATCGGTCATAATCATCTTGGACACTATTAGGGTTAAACCCCAACCCTCAGTGACAAATGAGTCATGGATTGATCAGACTGTTAACAGCATATGCTTTAGAAACAGAATGTAGAAACAACCATTTAATACATGAAAATACAATACTGTCTCTTTAAATGTAAAATGATGAGTAAATATGAGTACTGTCATCCCAAGTCAACGGATGACCTTACACAGACAAGCAGGGAACCTTTTATGACACTAAAGTACTGTGCCCCATGTAAGACTGGCTCTTTACATTATGCTCAAAAACGACAAACAACAGTGTCAGGACTTCCGAAACCGGAAGTAACCTAAAAAGGAAATGCATCTAATTAGATTCCTTCCTATGCTTGCTATTCCACAATCAAAGTCCTCCACTTCCGTGACAAACAGTAGTAAGGAGGAAGAAGCGGTCTTGGCGCCCATTACTTTGGCGCTCTGTGTGAACTCCGCCCCTCGTGGGCGTAACACCAGCTAACTCCCGGACGCCATGTTCAAATACATATGGCAAAGGATTGACGGTATATAACCCTCACTAGAACTGTTATATAGCCACAAGTGCATTGGAGCCCAAAAACAGTATGATTAAATAAACTGATAGCTTACTGTCCTGTAACAGTCCATACCGGATCATAAAAACCCCAAGTGGGTTAAAACAGCTCCCGGTCGCCCTTAAACATAACAAGACACCACCGGTGTCCACACCACCGTTCAACATTACCTATCATGCAGTGGGTAGCAGCAAAATATGGCCATGACCCATCGTGAGCTAAATCCCCCGGGGAGTGATAGCAAAACTGAGTTTACAGTGTGTATGAAATAAAAATATGTGCAGCCAGCTTGTAAAGAAAGACCCAGTCCTAAAAACAAGAAAAATACTGCGATAAGCTGTCAGGAAAAAGCTCTTCACTGACAGAGCCCCTGATTCCATAAATAAATGTATGTTCAGAATTCCCTGAGGTATATTTTGAGGAATATCCTATAAAGGAATAAAAACTGCACTTACCTCCTATGCTATCCGACAGCAAGACAGCATCAACAGGGTTCAGAGGTCCATTGGGTCCCTCCTGTAGTCCTGCAGAAAGATGAAGCCTGAGTTAGATCCAGCTTAGGTCATCACAGAAAGGGCAGCATCACAGTATGGGAGGCGCAGTGAGAATTATGTCCCACCAGTTCCCATTGCTTTGATGCCACCAAATGCTTCTCTTATTAACTGAAGAGAGTGATTTGGTCTAGGCTACACCCCAGCACAAAGTAGCACACTGTGGCACCACTTTAAAAATAATAAACTCTTGATTGAAGAAACTAAAACTAACACCTCCCTTTACCTCTTCCTATCTCTAACACAGGCAAAGACAATGACTGGAGTGGGATGGAAGGGAGGAGCTATATATATACAGCTCTACTGTGGTGCTCTTTGCCTCCTCCTGCTGACCAGGAGGCGATATCCCATAAGTAAGGATGAAATCCGTGGACTCGTCATATCTTGTAAAATAAATTATAACAGACATGAGCTTCCAAAAGAAATAAAACACATCCTAACCGGATCAAATAAAAAAAAAGGTAGCACCTGCAGGTGAACGCCCAAGAAGAATGGGTACACTAACAGGACCAGCAAATCAGAGACCCCTTTCCTTTAAAGTTCAGAACTGGAATAAGATACCCAAAAAGAAAAAGGAAATTGGAGACGATAAGGAGATTAACTGCATCCCCACACGTCTAACCCAGCTTGCGTCTGGAACAGAAGACCACGGTTTCCCCAACCTATTAGAACTGGAATCCTCCAGCACCACCAAAACATGTCGTAGCAGGACACAAAGGCATGCCAGTCTATAATGAAAAGCAAGACTTACCACCGCCGGGGCAAGTGACGACCCTGGCCCGAGGGTTGGACCCCTGAAGCTTCCTCAGATGGCTGACCTGACCCAGATGATCCCACGCCTGACAAGCCCTGGTTAGCAGAACATAGACAGTATCTCAGCACCACCTCCCTCTCTGGAAGATGTAAATGCGCCGACGCCATAGATATGGCCATGCAGAACCGTGCCGTAACCTCTGGAGGAAACAAGCCACCTTCCGGAGAAGTGTTATCGGCATTAGGGACACCTGCTCGCGTAGCCAAGGAAGGTTCTAGGGGACGCGCCGATATGGGATCCCCAGGGGTGGATGGCTCGGGGGACTCTAAGTTCCCTGTTCCGGGAGAAGAGAGCACTCTAAAGCGGCATTCGGAACATAACTGATGGGCATGGATTAGCCGGGCCATTTTATACTCTTCGCAAGAAGTAGAATCTGAATCAGAGACATCTGTCCCCAAAAAATCAGAATCCTCCATAACTTGACAATAGATAATTATGGATAGAAAAAAACAAAAAAACAGCACCTTACACCCCCAATGGCTGGGGCACCCACCACCTCCTGTGACCCAGACAACTAGCGAACAGATTCTCTCCGTCGCCACACGGTCAGGAATACAAAAATGGAGAAGAATGTGACCACGCCTAGTCACAAGGTACACCATGCAGGCCAGAAAAAAAGCGTGCCAAGGCCACCAGGGCCGCGCAGCCTGACAAAAAGGCTGTTATGTTCCGATATAGCCACAAGCCCAATTTTCACTACACATTAGCAGACAGAATCACATAACAAACATGATTAAAGTCCCCCCTGTTCAATAACCCCCCTCAGGAGATATTAACCTATGATTCCATAAAGATAAAGGAGTCCCACTGAGACCCTGACTTCTTTGTTTACATTACATTCACATCATCAAAGTAAAATGAAACTATGTTACCGGAATCTATGCCGTGGAACAGGAACACGGCCCTTCAAGTGTGACAGATAGTAGCTTCTCTTCTGACATGGACTTGAGTGAAGAAAGCAGGCAGCGAAACTCGTCAACGCTGATTGCTAAAGGAGCTGTTAACATGAGTCGGGATGGTTTTGCAGAAAGATTCTCCCTGCATCTCCGAACTCTAACTTTCATCCATGCTATCAGTGAGAGGCTGACAGGACTACTTAAAACTCCAGTCCCATTTCAAAGAGTACTACCCTCCATAAGAGACTATCTTAGATCTTCCGACACTTATCTGCCAACCTCCTGTGACGAAAAGCAAAGAATGACTGGGGGGTGAGGGAAGTGGGGGAGGTATTTAAGCCTTTGGTTGGGGTGTTTGCCTCCTCCTGGTGGCCAGGTTCTGAATTCCCAAAAATAATGAGTGCAGCTGTGGACTCTCCCCGTTTATGGAGAAAAACAGTATTTATTGGTAAATGAGAGGAACAAAATTATTATAGAAATAACACATCTGCCAAGTGCCCAAAAACCCAAGTAATTGAAAAATGCTGTGCTGTTATACTTTGAGAGAAAGTCAACGTGAGTGAGGTTTTTTTTTTAAACCCTATTAGGCATTGCACTTGCAAAAGATTAAATTGGCCAAAAGTCTATCAGATATTTGTGCACGATGGGGCCGTAGTATGATGCCTTCATTAAAAATGCATTTAAATATGCCTTTTGCAGCAACATTTTAAACACATTACTTGCTAAGAGACCCTATGTTTTTTAATATCATCTGGTAATGACTCAATTTTTAAATTAATGACATAATACAAACAACACAGTGCAGCTGCAGTATTTAAAATATTGATGACTTTTACTAGAAGCATTTTTGCCAATACGTCTATATTACAAATATGTTTCTATTCAAAGATGTAAATTATCTGTGTGCATAAAGACACTAACCGGAATGTCCCTTTAAAAGGCAGGGATAGGAAGCCAAAAATGGGACTGTCCGTGGACAACACTCACTGAATGCTATAAGATAAAGTACAAAACCTGTTTGTTCCAGAGAGATAAGCGATGCCTCCCATACATTTCTCTGCTTAGATGCAATGATCTAAATAATTCTCTAGTAATGTGAGATCTTTCACAAGATTCTACAAAAGCAAATATTGCTATACTTCTCTAAGGACTGTTCCCTGCATTTTTATTTTTATGTGAAGAGATAAGCCCAGTGCAACAACTACAGCATAATATGAGAATTTGGTTACACTTTTGTTTGTAAAACTTTTGTATTTTATATTACTTTAAACTGCAGACTGAGAGCAGCATCTTCGTTTATCCCAGTTTCACTTTCCATGGACTGCTTTAAAGGGACACTAAACCCAAAAAATGTATTTTGTGATTCAGATAGAGCATGCAATTTTAAGCAACTTTCTAATTTACTCCTATTATCAAATTGTCTTCATTCTCTTGGTACCCGTATTTTTCGCTCCATAAGACGCACCTGACCATAAGACGCACCTAGTTTTTAGAGGAGGAAAACAAGAAAAAAAATATTCTGAAGAGAGCTTGTGTGTGATTGAGAGTGTGTGATGTGTGTGTTAGAGTGTGTGATGTGTGAGAGAGCTTGTGTGTGATTGAGAGTGTGTGATATGTGTGTTAGTGTGTGATGTGTGAGAGAGCTTGTGTGTGATTGAGAGTGTGTGATATGTGTGTTAGTGTGTGATGTGTGAGAGAGCTTGTGTGTGATTGAGAGTGTGTGATATGTGTGTTAGTGTGTGATGTGTGAGAGAGCTTGTGTGTGATTGAGAGTGTGTGATATGTGTGTTAGTGTGTGATGTGTGAGAGAGCTTGTGTGTGATTGAGAGTGTGTGATGTGTGTGTTAGAGTGTGTGATGTGTGAGAGAGCTTGTGTGTGATTGAGAGTGTGTGATATGTGTGTTAGTGTGTGATGTGTGAGAGAGCTTGTGTGTGATTGAGAGTGTGTGATATGTGTGTTAGTGTGTGATGTGTGAGAGAGCTTGTGTGTGATTGAGAGTGTGTGATATGTGTGTTAGTGTGTGATGTGTGAGAGAGCTTGTGTGTGATTGAGAGTGTGTGATGTGTGTGTTAGAGTGTGTGATGTGTGAGAGAGCTTGTGTGTGATTGAGAGTGTGTGATATGTGTGTTAGAGTGTGTGATGTGTGAGAGAGCTTGTGTGTGATTGAGAGTGTGTGATGTGTGTGTTAGAGTGTGTGATGTGTGAGAGAGCTTGTGTGTGATTGAGAGTGTGTGATGTGTGTGTTAGAGTGTGTGATGTGTGAGAGAGCTTGTGTGTGATTGAGAGTGTGTGATGTGTGTGTTAGAGTGTGTGATGTGTGAGAGAGCTTGTGTGTGATTGAGAGTGTGTGATATGTGTGTTAGTGTGTGATGTGTGAGAGAGCTTGTGTGTGATTGAGAGTGTGTGATATGCCCCATGTAAAAACTCACATTTATGGCACCCTCATCCTTTCCAACTTGGGGTCCAGTTGATTACATTATATATTAAAAAAACACAGAATAAAAATACCAAAGCCTGGTTTTTCTTTTTTTAAACATTTATATAGATGGTATTTCTTGTCAAATTGATACACATAGTAAACACTAAATCAGTACCACAATATATTCAGACATAGCCAGTATATCCTACTAATGTGTACTGAATATTTTGATAAGCACTTTCAAAACATTTGAAAAAACTGAGATACTAACACAGCCATAAAATAAAAAACTAAGCACTCAGATCACAGAGGTTATGGTTTACAGCTCAGCAAAGACAGATAACATAAATGGCAGAGGTGGAAAGTAACAAGTATGCAGAAAATAAATATATGCTCCTTCGTTTTTCTTTAGTACATACCGGTATATTACACACAATAAGACAGCTTGATTAATGATGACCTGACCTGTGTATTCCTTAAGTAAGCAGCCTTTGGTGTCATTTAAAGTCTGTAATATCCACAGCCAGAGAATAACTTTATACTCACCCTGCACAACGTCGTTCCCGCTCACATATTTGAAAAGCAAAGAGAAAAGGAGCCGTTTTCACATGCAGCACTGTTTACAGTACATGATGGATCACATGACCAAAATAACGTCAGAGGAAAGTAAAGGGGTCAGGGAGACACTTCCTCTACAACTTAGGACTTCTCATACAAATTTAAATACCCACTGATAAGCAAGCTGCTGCTGCATGTGCCACTCGTTCCTGTAAATGGTGTTTTAGCTCCAGCAGTGCTTTAACTTACCAAGCTGTGCGCTCTTCAGAATAAAATGTGCAGCTGCACTTCTAAAAAAAACATAATTTATGTAAGAACTTACCTGATAAATTCATTTCTTTCATATTAACAAGAGTCCATGAGCTAGTGACGTATGGGATATACATTCCTACCAGGAGGGGCAAAGTTTCCCAAACCTTAAAATGCCTATAAATACACCCCTCACCACACCCACAAATCAGTTTAACGAATAGCCAAGAAGTGGGGTGATAAGAAAAAAAGTGCGAAGCATATAAAATAAGGAATTGGAATAATTGTGCTTTATACAAAAAAATCATAACCACCACAAAAAAGGGTGGGCCTCATGGACTCTTGTTAATATGAAAGAAATGAATTTATCAGGTAAGTTCTTACATAAATTATGTTTTCTTTCATGTAATTAACAAGAGTCCATGAGCTAGTGACGTATGGGATAATGACTACCCAAGATGTGGATCTTTCCACACAAGAGTCACTAGAGAGGGAGGGATAAAATAAAGACAGCCAATTCCTGCTGAAAATAATCCACACCCAAAATAAAGTTTAACGAAAAACATAAGCAGAAGATTCAAACTGAAACCGCTGCCTGAAGAACTTTTCTACCAAAAACTGCTTCAGAAGAAGAAAATACATCAAAATGGTAGAATTTAGTAAAAGTATGCAAAGAGGACCAAGTTGCTGCTTTGCAGATCTGGTCAACCGAAGCTTCATTCCTAAACGCCCAGGAAGTAGATACTGACCTAGTAGAATGAGCTGTAATTCTCTGAGGCGGAATTTTACCCGACTCAACATAGGCAAGATGAATTAAAGATTTCAACCAAGATGCCAAAGAAATGGCAGAAGCTTTCTGGCCTTTCCTAGAACCGGAAAAGATAACAAATAGACTAGAAGTCTTACGGAAAGATTTCGTAGCTTCAACATAATATTTCAAAGCTCTAACAACATCCAAAGAATGCAACGATTTCTCCTTAGAATTCTTAGGATTAGGACATAATGAAGGAACCACAATTTCTCTACTAATGTTGTTGGAATTCACAACTTTAGGTAAAAATTCAAAAGAAGTTCGCAACACCGCCTTATCCTGATGAAAAATCAGAAAAGGAGACTCACAAGAAAGAGCAGATAATTCAGAAACTCTTCTAGCAGAAGAGATGGCCAAAAGGAACAAAACTTTCCAAGAAAGTAATTTAATGTCCAATGAATGCATAGGTTCAAACGGAGGAGCTTGAAGAGCTCCCAGAACCAAATTCAAACTCCATGGAGGAGAAATTGACTTAATGACAGGTTTTATACGAACCAAAGCTTGTACAAAACAATGAATATCAGGAAGAATAGCAATCTTTCTGTGAAAAAGAACAGAAAGAGCGGAGATTTGTCCTTTCAAAGAACTTGCGGACAAACCCTTATCTAAACCATCCTGAAGAAACTGTAAAATTCTCGGTATTCTAAAAGAATGCCAAGAAAAATGATGAGAAAGACACCAAGAAATATAAGTCTTCCAGACTCTATAATATAGCTCTCGAGATACAGATTTACGAGCCTGTAACATAGTATTAATCACGGAGTCAGAGAAACCTCTTTGACCAAGAATCAAGCGTTCAATCTCCATACCTTTAAATTTAAGGATTTCAGATCCGGATGGAAAAAAGGACCTTGCGACAGAAGGTCTGGTCTTAACGGAAGAGTCCATGGTTGGCAAGATGCCATCCGGACAAGATCCGCATACCAAAACCTGTGAGGCCATGCCGGAGCTATTAGCAGAACAAACGAGCATTCCCTCAGAATCTTGGAGATTACTCTTGGAAGAAGAACTAGAGGCGGAAAGATATAGGCAGGATGATACTTCCAAGGAAGTGATAATGCATCCACTGCCTCCGCCTGAGGATCCCGGGATCTGGACAGATACCTGGGAAGTTTCTTGTTTAGATGAGAGGCCATCAGATCTATCTCTGGGAGCCCCCACATTTGAACAATCTGAAGAAATACCTCTGGGTGAAGAGACCATTCGCCCGGATGCAACGTTTGGCGACTGAGATAATCCGCTTCCCAATTGTCTACACCTGGGATATGAACCGCAGAGATTAGACAGAAGCTGGATTCCGCCCAAACCAAAATTCGAGATACTTCTTTCATAGCCAGAGGACTGTGAGTCCCTCCTTGATGATTGATGTATGCCACAGTTGTGACATTGTCTGTCTGAAAACAAATGAACGATTCTCTCTTCAGAAGAGGCCAAAACTGAAGAGCTCTGAAAATTGCACGGAGTTCCAAAATATTGATCGGTAATCTCACCTCCTGAGATTCCCAAACTCCTTGTGCCGTCAGAGATCCCCACACAGCTCCCCAACCTGTGAGACTTGCATCTGTTGAAATTACAGTCCAGGTCGGAAGAACAAAAGAAGCCCCCTGAATTAAACGATGGTGATCTGTCCACCACGTTAGAGAGTGTCGAACAATCGGTTTTAAAGATATTAATTGATATATCTTCGTGTAATCCCTGCACCATTGGTTCAGCATACAGAGCTGAAGAGGTCGCATGTGAAAACGAGCAAAGGGGATCGCGTCCGATGCAGCAGTCATAAGACCTAGAATTTCCATGCATAAGGCTACCGAAGGGAATGATTGAGACTGAAGGTTTCGACAAGCTGTAATCAATTTTAGACGTCTCTTGTCTGTTAAAGACAGAGTCATGGACACTGAATCTATCTGGAAACCCAGAAAGGTTACCCTTGTTTGAGGAATCAAAGAACTTTTTGGTAAATTGATCCTCCAACCATGATCTTGAAGAAACAACACAAGTCGATTCGTATGAGACTCTGCTAAATGTAAAGACTGAGCAAGTACCAAGATATCGTCCAAATAAGGAAATACCACAATACCCTGTTCTCTGATTACAGACAGAAGGGCACCGAGAATCTTTGTGAAAATTCTTGGAGCTGTAGCAAGGCCAAACGGTAGAGCCACAAATTGGTAATGCTTGTCTAGAAAAGAGAATCTCAGGAACTGAAAATGATCTGGATGAATCGGAATATGCAGATATGCATCCTGTAAATCTATAGTGGACATATAATTCCCTTGCTGAACAAAAGGCAATATAGTCCTTACAGTTACCATCTTGAACGTTGGTATCCTTACATAACGATTCAATAATTTTAGATCCAGAACTGGTCTGAAGGAATTCTCCTTCTTTGGTACAATGAAGAGATTTGAATAAAACCCCATCCCCTGTTCCGGAACTGGAACTGGCATAATTACTCCAGCCAACTCTAGATCTGAAACACAATTCAGAAATGCTTGAGCTTTCACTGGATTTACTGGGACACGGGAAAGAAAAAATCTCTTTGCAGGAGGTCTCATCTTGAAACCAATTCTGTACCCTTCTGAAACAATGTTCTGAATCCAAAGATTGTGAACAGAATTGATCCAAATTTCTTTGAAAAAACGTAACCTGCCCCCTACCAGCTGAACTGGAATGAGGGCCGTACCTTCATGTGAACTTAGAAGCAGGCTTTGCCTTTCTAGCAGGCTTGGATTTATTCCAGACTGGAGATGGTTTCCAAACTGAAACTGCTCCTGAGGACGAAGGATCAGGCTTTTGTTCTTTGTTGAAACGAAAGGAACGAAAACGATTGTTAGCCCTGTTTTTACCTTTAGATTTTTTATCCTGTGGTAAAAAAGTTCCTTTCCCACCAGTAACAGTTGAAATAATAGAATCCAACTGAGAACCAAATAATTTGTTTCCCTGGAAAGAAATGGAAAGTAGAGTTGATTTAGAAGCCATATCAGCATTCCAAGTCTTAAGCCATAAAGCTCTTCTGGCTAAGATAGCCAGAGACATAAACCTAACATCAACTCTAATAATATCAAAAATGGCATCACAGATAAAATTATTAGCATGCTGGAGAAGAATAATAATATCATGAGAATCACGATTTGTTACTTGTTGCGCTAGAGTTTCCAACCAAAAAGTTGAAGCTGCAGCAACATCAGCCAATGATATAGCAGGTCTAAGAAGATTACCTGAACACAGATAAGCTTTTCTTAGAAAAGATTCAATTTTTCTATCTAAAGGATCCTTAAACGAGGTACCATCTGACGTAGGAATGGTAGTACGTTTAGCAAGGGTAGAAATAGCCCCATCAACTTTAGGGATTTTGTCCCAAAATTCTAACCTGTCAGGCGGAACAGGATATAATTGCTTAAAACGTTTAGAAGGAGTAAATGAATTACCCAATTTATCCCATTCTTTGGAAATTACTGCAGAAATAGCATTAGGAACAGGAAAAACTTCTGGAATAACCGCAGGAGCTTTAAAAACCTTATCCAAACGTATAGAATTAGTATCAAGAGGACTAGAATCCTCTATTTCTAAAGCAATTAGTACTTCTTTAAGTAAAGAGCGAATAAATTCCATCTTAAATAAATATGAAGATTTATCAGCATCAATCTCTGAGATAGAATCCTCTGAACCAGAAGAGTCCAAAGAATCAGAATGATGGTGTTCATTTAAAAATTCATCTGTAGAGAGAGAAGATTTAAAAGACTTTTTACGTTTACTAGAAGGAGAAATAACAGACAAAGCCTTCTTTATAGATTCAGAAACAAAATCTCTTATGTTATCAGGAACATTCTGCACCTTAGATGTTGAGGGAACTGCAACAGGCAATGGTACATTACTAAAGGAAATATTATCTGCTTTAACAAGTTTGTCATGACAATTATTACAAACAACAGCTGGAGGAATAGCTACCAAAAGTTTACAGCAGATACACTTAGCTTTGGTAGATCCAGCAGGCAGTGATTTTCCTGTAGTATCTTCTGGCTCAGATGCAACGTGAGACATCTTGCAATATGTAAGAGAAAAAACAACATATAAAGCAAAATAGATCAAATTCCTTATAAGACAGTTTCAGGAATGGGAAAGAATGCCAAATATCAAGCTTCTAGCAACCAGAAGCAAATGAAAAATGAGACTGAAATAATGTGGAGACAAAAGCGACGCCCATATTTTTTAGCGCCAAATAAGACGCCCACATTATTTGGCGCCTAAATGCTTTTGGCGCCAAAAATGACGCCACATCCGGAACGCCGACATTTTTGGCGCAAAATAACGTCAAAAAATGACGCAACTTCCGGCGACACGTATGACGCCGGAAACGGAAAAGAAATTTTTGCGCCAAAAAAGTCCGCGCCAAGAATGACGCAATAAAATGAAGCATTTTCAGCCCCCGCGAGCCTAACAGCCCACAGGGAAAAAAGTCAAATTTTTGAGGTAAGAAAAATATGATAATTCAATGCATAATCCCAAATATGAAACTGACTGTCTGAAAATAAGGAAAGTTGAACATTCTGAGTCAAGGCAAATAAATGTTTGAATACATATATTTAGAACTTTATAAATAAAGTGCCCAACCATAGCTTAGAGTGTCACAGAAAATAAGACTTACTTACCCCAGGACACTCATCTACATGTTTGTAGAAAGCCAAACCAGTACTGAAACGAGAATCAGTAGAGGTAATGGTAAATATAAGAGTATATCGTCGATCTGAAAAGGGAGGTAAGAGATGAATCTCTACGACCGATAACAGAGAACCTTATGAAATAGACCCCGTAGAAGGAGATCACTGCATTCAATAGGCAATACTCTCTTCACATCCCTCTGACATTCACTGCACGCTGAGAGGAAAACCGGGCTCCAACTTGCTGCGGAGCGCATATCAACGTAGAATCTAGCACAAACTTACTTCACCACCTCCCTTGGAGGCAAAGTTTGTAAAACTGATTTGTGGGTGTGGTGAGGGGTGTATTTATAGGCATTTTAAGGTTTGGGAAACTTTGCCCCTCCTGGTAGGAATGTATATCCCATACGTCACTAGCTCATGGACTCTTGTTAATTACATGAAAGAAATCTGCTGTGTGTGCGGTAAATTAATGGTGGCTGGGGCTAAGGGAACCTCCAAAGTCTCAGAGTCAGTGGGCGGGGCAAAAGGTAACCGGCAGTCCACACATTCGCTCCATAAGACGCACAGACATTTCCCCTTACTTTTGAGGGGGGGAAAAGTGCGTCTTATGGAGCGAAAAATACGGTATATTTATTTGAAATGCAAGAATGTAAGTTTAGATGCCGGCCCATTTTTGGTGAATAACCTGGGTTGTTCTTGCTGATTGGTGGATAAATTCATCCACCAATAAAAAAGTTCTGAACCAAAAAAGAAGCTTAGATGCCTTCTTTTTCAAATAAAGATAGCAAGTGAACGAAGAAAAATGAAATTTATGCTTACCTGATAAATTTATTTCTTTTGCGATATGACGAGTCCAAAGAGCTCCACAGCAGAGCTGCATAAATAGCTCCTCCCTTCCCCCCAAACCAGTCATTCGACCGAAGTTAGGAAGAGAAAGGAAAAGCCAAGGAGAAGAGGTGACTGAAGTTAAACAAAAATAAAAATCTGTCTTAGAAAATGACAGGGCGGGCCGTGGACTCGTCATATCGTAAAAGAAATAAATTTATCATCAGGTAAGCATAAATTTCCTTTTCTTTTACAAGATATGACGAGTCCACGGATTTCACCCTTACTTATGGGATACAATACCAAGGCTATAGGACACGGATGAAAGGGAGGGACAAGACAGGAACTTAAACGGAAGGCACCACTGCTTGAAGAACCTGTCTCCCAAAAACAGCCTCTAGTCAGAGCCTGACAAAAAGACTGAACATCCGGAACATCTGCCAGACGATCTGGATCAATGGAAGAATTGTCCGAATAGTCTCCATCTTGAAGGATGGAACTCTGAGAAACTTGTTTAGACTCTTGAGATCTAAAATGGGTCGGAACATTCCCTCTTTTTTGGGAACCACGAAAAGGTTTGAGTAAAACCCCTGCCCCTGTTCCAGTTTTGGAACGTGACAAATTACTCCCATAGTGGAGAGGTCTTTTACACAAAGTAAGAACGCCTCTTTTTTTTTCTGGTCTACAGACAATCGTGAAAGAATAAACCTTCCCCTTGGGAAGGAATGTTTGAACTCCAGCTGATACCCATGGGACACGATTTCTAGTGTCCAGGGATCCTGAACGTCTCTTATCCAAGCCTGGAGAAAGAGAGAAAGTCTGCCCCCTACCAGATCCGGTCCTGGATCGGGGGCCGCCCCTTGATGCTGTCTAAGGAGCAGCAGCAGTCTTCTTGGGTTGTTTACCCTTGTTCCAAGCCTGGTTGGGTCTCTAGACGGACTTGGCTTGTGCAAAATTCCCTTCCTGTTTAGCGGAAGAGGGGACTCCCTTGAAATTTCGAAAGGAACGAAAATTACTCTGTCTACCCCTCTGCTTAGATGTTTTATCCTGAGGTAGGAGGTGACCCTTCCCTCCCGTAATTTCAGAAATTATCTCTTTCAAGTCAGGCCCGAATAGGGTCTTTCCCTTGAAAGGAATAGCCAAAAGTTTGGATTTAGAGGACACATCCGCAGACCAAGATTTTAACCATAAGGCTCTGCACGCTAGAATGGCAAATCCTGCATTCTTAGCCGCCAATTTGGCGATCTGAAAAGCGGCATCCGTAACAAAAGAATTAGCCAGTTTAAGGGCCTTAATTCTATCCATTATTTCCTCTAAAAGAAGTCTCAGTCTTAAGAGAATCCTCTAAGGCGTCAAACCAAAAGGCAGCCACAGTTGTGACTGGTACAATGCAGGCCGTCGGTTGTAATAGAAACCCTTAGTGAACAAATAGCTTTTTTAGAAGACCCTCCAACTTTTTATCCATAGGGTCTTTGAAAGCACAACTGTCCTCAATAGGGATCGTCGTATGCTTAGCCAGGGTAGAAATAGCTTCCTCCACCTTAGGGATCGTTTGCCAAGAGTCCCGAACGGTGTCAGGTATAGGGTACATTTTCTTAAATAGGGGAAGGTGAGAACGGGATACCCGGTCTTTTTCAATCCCTAGTAATAATTTCCGAAATTCTCTTATGAACTGGAGTCATCAAAACCTCTCGCAGTAACAGGCGAAGGTGTTCAAGCTTTAATCTGAAGGACATCACGTCCAAATCTGTCTGGGGTAAAGCACTACCTGAGTCAGACAGTTCCCCTTCAGACAGAGCCTTTCTACCCACCCCCCTCAGAGCCCTGGGAGGGTACATCGGAGATCGCCATCAAAGAATCAGAAGTTGCATAGCCCACCTGGGTCTCTCTTCTACTACGTTTCATCTGTAATACAGGCAACTTAGATAGAACTTCTGTAAGAGTGGATGACATAACTGCAGCCATATCCTGCAGAGTAAATGACGCAGACGCCGTGGAAGAACATGGCGTTACTTGCGTGGGCGTTAAAGGCTGTGACGCTTTGGGAGAAAGCTGCGGCATACACTGAGTCTCATCAGTCTGAGGACAATAATTAGACATATCTTTATTAAAGAAAATTTTCTCTCTACACTGTAAGACCCTCTCAATACATGGGGGACAAAGTGTAACTGGGGGTTCCACAATGGCATCTAAACACATAAGGCATGTACTTTGCTCAAGTTCATCCATGATAACAGAACAAACAAAACAATCTTGGTCAATTTACAGATATATATTAATCAGAAAAAATAAAGTACTGTTTCTTTAAATAATAAAGTCTGATACTATGCGATAAGCAAATACCAGTAAAAACAGTAGATTTGCATAATTCACAAATTGATGATAAAAATTACAATGCAATAGCACTTATTTTGAACTTCAAATGAGTAGTAGAATTTTTTTTCTGACACATTTCAGTTATGTCTATTTCCACTCTCCATGTACCATGTGACAGCCAACAGCCAATCACAAATGTGTATAAGTATATATATTCTATGAATTCTTGCACATGCTCAGTAGGAGCTGGTGACTCAAAAAGTGTAAATGTATAAAGATTGTGCACATTTTCTTAATGGAAGTGAATTGGAAAGTTGTTAAAAATTGGTTGCTTCATCTGAATTATAAAAGTTTAATTTTGACTTGAGTGTCCCTTTAATGTATGTGGTGGGAGCAGTATTATAGTGCACATTACACTATTAAAGTCAGTTAAAGTAGGTGCGTAATTGTCTTCAGATTATAAACTTGTTGGCCCACACTAAATTTAATGTTGAATTACGCTTGAGCTAAAAAAAAATGCTAAAAGTAGTGACATTTTTTGCTAAAATACACAATAGCAAGTAATAACACTTAATATCTGGATTTCAAAACCGTTAAAAAACATAATTTAGAGGGCGGAGCTGGCCGCAGCTAAGATGGCTGCGTAACACCAGAGCTCTGTATACCAGCTCCAAAACATCGCCTAGTACAGCCACAATATTACGGCCAAACAGCTGAAAACATGACAGTGGGCTTCCCATCATCCTAAAGAACCTCCGGGTTAAGTCAGAGACGGCAAGTTCCATAGGATAGCGGTTGCTTTTACAACTCGTGCCGCGCCCTGTAACTTTTTCGGGCCGCGGTGCAACAGGCAGCAAAGGACTAAAGTCGAAGGAAGAGAGGACACTGCTACCTCGCTCATCATATTAACCCCAGGTAATAAAAAGTGACAAGCGGAGAACACTTCACTCCAAACACATAAGTGACACTTGGCCCACATGCCACCGGAGTTATAAAACTCGCAAGTACCGGCCGCCATATTGCCATTTTCTCTGGCGCCATTAAAGAAAACGCACAGAGGGCCGAGCGATTGCCGCTGGGACTATTAAGTATAATCCTGTCACACAGCCTAAGACCTGCAACCCAGACCCACTGTGGGGAATAGTGAAGGGGATCACAGGCCACCCCAGCGCCAATAGACTTGTTAACTTACGGTAGTGAAATACCATCTCACAAACACCTGGTAGCAAGTAATCACTTTCTGAGCATCTTGCTTTTTCTTCACGGGTGGCACTGGAAGCCTGCATATCACAGGGAGCAAACTGCAGCGCTCCACATCATTTTGCTCCCCGGTGCCACAGTGATCTTTAAATTTCCCTTTGGGCAGCACCAGACCTCCTGAGCCCTTTCTTGGGCTACTCGGCACCATTCAGGTGCAAAAGACTGACCCCTGGCTGTCACACCATATCCCAGTTTTACCCTCATAACTGGAGCAGAGAGACTTTAAGAGATCACTTACTAAGCCTACCATAAAGCCTAAACATGAACCCCAAACGTTCTGCAAAGCCCAATAAACCGCCAAAAATGGCCAGCCAAAGAGATAGCTTAGTGGAACAGTTCTTCTCCCCTACAAGCCCAAAAGCCTCAATGCAAGAAGAAGCCAGCAGGCCACCTATGAAAAAGGTCTCAGCACTACACAAAAATACAGGGGACCCCGAAGAGAGCACCTCAGTGCCTAATGCCCTCCTCTCCACACTTGCCTCAAAGCAGGACATTGCAGACATCATCCGCTCCTGCATACGCGAGGAGATAGCCGAAATAAAACAAGACCTACACTCTTTGGGTAATAGGGTGGAGGCCCTAGAGGAATTTACTGACCATCTACAGGAGGAAAGTAATAAGACTCAGGATACTACCAATCATCATACAATCATGTTATCTGATTTGTACGACAAAATAGAGGACCTTGAAAATCGCAGTCGTAGGAAAAATCTCAGATTCCGTGGAATTCCTGAGTCGGTGCTCCCAAAGGATTTCCCAACCTACTTCCCATCCCTCTTTGCTCACCTTAAGAGCACATCGCCAACTACAGACATCCCTTGGGTAAGAGTGCACAGAGCTCTCAGGCCAAAACCCCCTGATACGGCACCCCCTAGGGACATCATCATGAAATTTAAGGACTTTAGGGAAAAAGAGGAACTTATAAATCTCTCACGTAAGAACCAGCCGGTGAAGTTTAGAGGAGTTGTCCTACAGGTCTTTCAGGACCTCTCGCAACGAACATTGCAAAGAAGAAGGGACCTAGCACCTTTAACTACACTCCTTCGCCAAAAGAGAATTCTCTACAGATGGGGATTCCCTTTTCACCTTTATGTCCTGCATGGCAACAGGAAACTAATATGCAAATCTCTGGAGGACATTGGTGGCTTCTGCTCCGCCTTAGAAATTGAGCCACCTGCAGGACAGCTCTCAGAGGAACCTCATGAGCCTCCAAAGAAGAAACCAGCTAGGGCAGATACTAGAAGCTGGCAACAGGTAGCCTCCAAACCAAGAACCCAAGCTCAGACTAGGTCCCCTAGTTCTTCACCTGGAAATACACCGGAATGAACTACCTCTCCTTCCGGGACTTTTTAGTTTTCAGCTTTGTAGGACTGAAGTAACTGTAGGGGTTGTGTGCTGCAGAACTGTAATCTGGTAAAGTATGTTTACATTAATGTGTGTTAAACATCACCTAGCCCTTCTATTTTGTTAATTCTTTTCTTGCATGTTATTTGAAAGAACCCTCTGTTATGTTACTGATAATACAGACACGTCCCTTAGCAACCTTATTAAGCCGGAGCTAAAAATGTACTGTCTAAAAATCGAGGTCTGTAAAGTTATTATTTGATGAAGGTTATACCCGAGCCACTACTAGGCATAAGTTAGATTTAAATGTAAACAGGTTGAGATGGAGCTGGTTATCACCTCCCCTCATATAACTTCTGTTGTATGTTTCAGAATGTAATAAGATATTTTCTGTTAAGTTTTCAATTATACTGTTTGTTTCATTGTTATGACTTGTTCAAGTATTTAATGTTACGTGCTTGGGATACAGGTTCAGAGTGTCATAAAAGCCTTAGTAAACAAATACAAACCGAACACATAGGGACAGGACGTAAGCCTCCTTATAGGATATTAGACATTACCACGCTGACAAAATATGGCCGCTACTAATAAGGTTATTACACTAATTAGTCAGAATGCCAGAGGCCTGAACTCTGCTCAGAAGCGCTCCATAGCTATGCTTGACCTTAAGAGGAAGGGGGGCGACATCCTCTTCTTACAGGAGACACATTTCCTAAAATCAAAGGAGCCCAAATATTTTGGTAAATACTATGTACAGCAATTTCATAGTTCATTTGACCACAAACGAAACGGAGTGAGCATTCTTATAAGCAGACAAATTTCCTTTTCTCATATAAGTACTCATACTGACACAGACGGAAGGTTCTTGTGCGTGACTGGTTTGCTGTATGGCACTCCTGTCACACTAGTTAATCTCTATGCCCCGAACTCGAAACAACTTCCCTTCTTTAAAAGACATTTTGCACAAATTCTAGACCATGCCATAGGGGCAATCTACATAGGGGGAGATTTCAATATTCCCATCCAACCAAACTTAGACACTACAAACCCCAACCCTTCAATATCTAAACATGCCCTTAAACAAATGTGGAAACTAATGTATGAGCATACACTGTTCGATATTTGGAGATTTAAACACCCGTTAAAAAGAGATTACACCTTCTTTTCTTCCCCCCATCGCTCTTATAGCAGAATTGATTATCAACTTACAAACCAGAAAGGCCTTACCTATGTCCTGGCCTCTAACTTGTCCCACACAGTGTGGTCAGACCACTCTGCTGTCCTCACACAACTTGACTGGCCATCAGCACCAAAGAGCACCTTCCAATGGAAATTGGAGGAGAATTTACTTGACTTCCCCGACTTTAAAAATAAGATTGAAAGACTTCTCCCGGAGTATTTTCAATTCAATTCCTTACCCGAGACTGACCCTTTTGTTGTGTGGGAGGCCCACAAGTGTTATATCAGAGGGGAATTCATTAAATACCAGGCACATGTTAAACAGAAAGCACGCTCACTCTACAAATCCTCAATTGATATATTAGCTAAATTAGAATATGAACATAAACGACACCCAATGGACCCTCAAATTCAGTCAGAGCTGGAAACTGCTAGGAAAGTGGTACAGGAGCAATTAATAAAAGAAGCGAACACACTGGCCTTAAAAACTAAGCAAAAGTTCTATTTTGAAAGCAATAGAGCGGGAAAGCTCTTGGCCCGCGCTCTAAAACTTAAAAAACTTAAAACCTTCGTACATGAAATTAAAACCTCAGCTAACACAAAGGTCAACACCACCCCAGAGATCCTCTCGCAGTTCTCAACATATTATTCTAAGCTATACAATCTACCGAATAATAACACCTCAGATAGCAAAGAAAATGCCATAAAAGCTTACTTGTCAGACACGCCTTTACCTCAACTGACAGAAGCCCAGGCAGCAGAATTAGAAACACCCTTCACAGTGCCAGAGGTCTTAGCAGCTCTTAAACAACTACCCACGGGAAAGAGCCCGGGGCCCGATGGGTTCACGACTCTTTATTATAAGAAATTCGCGCCTATCTTACTCCCTCACTTATGCACACTCTTTAATGAGGCAGGCCAAGATCACCCTTTTCTGCCCGCTATGTTAGAGGCCCATATCACAGTAATCCCTAAGCCTGGGAAATCCACAGATACCCCCGCTAATTTTCGCCCCATCTCATTATTAAATGTAGACATTAAATTGTATGCAAAACTCATTGCTTCCAGAATTAACAAAATCTTGCCACAACTAATCCACGTAAACCAGGTGGGTTTCGTGCCTCATAGAGAGGCGCGAGATAACACCATCAAGACCTTAAATTTACTTGAACACTCCCAAACCCACAATATCCCTGCCATCTTCCTGGCCATTGACGCCGAAAAGGCCTTTGATAGATTAGATTGGCTTTTTTTAAAATCTACACTAGCACGCTTCGGCATAGGTGAAAAACTCATAGGAAAAAATTTTGCCCTATATCACACCCCAAGAGCCCGCATTAAACTAAACGATTCCATGTCAGACCCCTTTCCCATCCTTAACGGCACGAGGCAGGGCTGCCCTCTTTCCCCTCTATTGTTTGTATTGGCAATGGAGGCCTTGGCCTCTAATGTTAGGAACAATACGGAGATACATGGAATACAGGTAGGGGATACACAATATAAAACAACGATGTATGCCGATGATAATCTTTTTACATTAACCTCCCCTTTGCAATCGCTCAGTAAGTTAATGCCGGTAATAGAGGCCTATAGCAACCTCTCTAACTTTAAAATCAACATGTTAAAATCAGAATTCCTGGGAGTGGGGATTACGGCTCATATGGCCACTCAAATTACTGAACAATATCAATTTACGCAACAACACTCCTCGATTAAGTACTTGGGAATCCAAATTACCAACGTATGGGATTCCCTATATCAGCTGAATTATCAGAATTTATTGGATTCTGTTAGAGCAGAATTAAAGAGCTGGCAGAACAAAAGTCTTTCATGGCTCGGGAGGATACAGGCGTTTAAAATGAGTATTTTGCCCCGCTTTCTATACTTGTTCCAAACGGTGCCGACACACCTCCCCACACAATTCTTTAACACAGCACAAGCATTAGTAAACACTTTTATCTGGGCACATAAACACCATAGAATAGCAAAGGCTACACTTTATAGACCCCGCAATAGAGGAGGACTGGGTGTACAAAATCTCCTATTCTATCAGCAAGCAGCATGCTTAACTAGGGTGATAGACTGGTGCAAAAATGCCCAAGACAAGGAATGGGTACACCTGGAGCATGATTTAGTTGGATCAAAAAGCCTAGGGACACAGTGCTGGTTACATAAGCACCAAAGGTACACACTATCACCCCCCCCCCGCACTTGTCAGAGATACAATGCTTACATGGGACCTCCTCACTAGATCTTGTAAGTTGATTTCTACTATTCCCTCTCCGTTAACTCCCCTCTTCCACAACAAAGACTTTCCTCCCTATCACCATTTATGGGCAGAGGGTTCCTACAGCACCGCAGCAGGGTTACCTTGCTATTCTGTGATGGAGGGGGGCAATATTCTGCCAAAATCCACTCTACTAGATAAAAACATCCCATATTTCAATAGATGGTTTGAATATCTTCAATTGTCCCACTTTATTAAATTTCACAAAGACAAAGCTAACATTACTAGGAGCCTCAACCCCTTCGAGATGCTTTGTTGGTCTACACAGCCAACGAGAGGCACGCTTTCATCGATTTATAAACTTTTATTAACCATACACTCCAAAAAAAAACCATCATACACCAGAGTTTGGGAAGCAGAGTTGGGCTTCATTGTCCCCCCAGAGACCTGGGATACCATTTTCCAACAAATGGGTAAAGCACCATCCTCAATGAGTATCACTGAGACAAATATGAAACTCTTGGGCAGATGGTATCTCCACCCAAGTAGGCTAGCTAAGATATAAGGGGCCAATGACCCCTTATGCTGGAGGGACTGCAAACAGACAGGCACACTATATCATATCTGGTGGGAATGCCCTACACTTCAACCCTTTTGGCGAAATATACATAGAGAGATCCAGAAAGCCCTCTCCCACGAGATTCCCTATGACCCTTTAGTACTGTTATATTTGCATTTGACCTTAGAGGGCTTGTTAAATAAGTCCACGTTATTATATATTATGATTAGTAGCGCAAAACAACTGGTCCCAAGACTATGGAAGCAGAAGACGATACCCACCATAAGGGACTGGACACAGAATGTCACGCTCCTTCTATCCCTAGAAAAATATCATTATCTTAAGACTAACAGGCTTGACTTTTACTGCGCAATGTCTCTTTATTGGGAAACATATATTCATTCTACTGACGTGACCTCTCCCCATGCAACAGTCCCTAATGAAACTCTACCTTGACAGGACTGGCAATTAAAAGCTTTACAGACTCCCAGCCAAGTTCTTATCCCGGTTTAAATGTTATATTAGATTTTATGGCGTTATAATAATTGATGCACCCTGACACACCAAGACTACTACATTGCGAACTTTATTTCACTCACTGATATCTCACTACCCAAGTCACGTAACACATTTCCCTTTCCTCCTTTGTTTTCTTTTTCTTTTTCTCTTCTCTTTCTTTTCTCTTTTTTTTTTTTTTTTTTTTTTTATTATCATGACTGTTGTTTGATTTTGAAAAAAAAAAAAAAAATTTTTGCAAGCTTTGTTTTCCAGAAAGCCCTTACCCAACAGGACACTACGGACTACCTTATATTTTCAATGTAGGCAGCAATGCCCTAAGCTTTCAGATTGTCTGTAAGATTTCTTTTTTTGTGATTTTCATTTTTGTCATACTGGCTTACATGTCTGTAAACATTTTTCATTTTATGTCAATAAAGCTTGTTTTAAAAAAAAAAAAAAAAAAAAAAAACATAATTTATGCTTACCTGATGAATTTATTTCTCTTGTAGTGTATCCAGTCCACGGATCATCCATTACTTATGGGATATTCTCCTTCCCAACAGGAAGTTGCAAGAGGATCACCCACAGCAGAGCTGCTATATAGCTCCTCCCCTAACTGTCATATCCAGTCATTCGACCGAAAACAAACAGAGAAAGGAGAAACCATAGGGTGCAGTGGTGACTGTAGTTTAATTAAAATTTAGACATGCCTTAAAAGGACAGGGCGGGCCGTGGACTGGATACACTACAAGAGAAATAAATTTATCAGGTAAGCATAAATTATGTTTTCTCTTGTTAAGTGTATCCAGTCCACGGATCATCCATTACTTATGGGATACCAATACCAAAGCTAAAGTACACGGATGATGGGAGGGACAAGGCAGGATTAAGCGGAAGGAACCACTGCCTGAAGAACCTTTCTCCCAAAAACAGCCTCCGAAGAAGCAAAAGTATCAAATTTGTAAAATTTGGAAAAAGTGTGAAGCAAAGACCAAGTCGCGGCCTTGCAAATCTGTTCAACAGAGGCCTCATTTTTAAAGGCCCAGGTGGAAGCCACAGCTCTAGTAGAATGAGCTGTAATCCTTTCAGGGGGCTGCTGTCCAGCAGTCTCATAGGCTAGGCGTATTATGCTCCGAAGCCAAAAGGAAAGAGAGGTTGCCAAAGCTTTTTGACCTCTTCTCTGTCCAGAGTAAACGACAAACAGGGTAGATGTTTGACGAAAATCTTTAGTAGCTTGTAAGTAAAACTTCAAGGCACGGACTACGTCCAGATTATGTAAAAGACGTTCCTTCTTTGAAGAAGGATTAGGACACAATGATGGAACAACAATCTCTTGATTGATATTCTTGTTAGAAACCACCTTAGGTAAAAACCCAGGTTTGGTACGCAGGACTACCTTATCTGCATGAAAAATCAGATAAGGAGAATCACATTGTAAGGCAGATAGCTCAGAGACTCTCCGAGCTGAGGAAATAGCCATCAAAAACAGAACTTTCCAAGATAAAAATTTAATATCAATGGAATGAAGGGGTTCAAACGGAACTCCTTGAAGAACTTTAAGAACCAAGTTTAAGCTCCACGGGGGAGCAACAGGTTTAAACACAGGCTTAATTCTAACCAAAGCCTGGCAAAATGCCTGGACGTCTGGAACCTCTGCCAGACGCTTGTGCAAAAGAATAGACAGAGCAGAAATCTGTCCCTTTAAGGAACTAGCTGATAATCCTTTGTACAAGCCCTCTTGGAGAAAAGACAATATTCTAGGAATCCTAACCTTACTCCATGAGTAATTCTTGGATTCACACCAATAAAGATATTTACTCCATATCTTGTGGTAGATATTCCTGGTAACAGGCTTTCGTGCCTGTATTAAAGTATCAATGACTGACTCGGAGAAGCCACGCTTTGATAGAATCATCTCCATGCAGTCAGTCTCAGAGAAATTAGATTTGGATGATTGAAAGGACCTTGTATCAGAAGGTCCTGTCTTAGAGGCAGAGTCCATGGTGGAAAGGATGACATGTCCACTAGGTCTGCATACCAAGTCCTGCGTGGCCACACAG
The DNA here is from genome assembly GCF_027579735.1 of Bombina bombina. Taxonomy (NCBI): domain Eukaryota; kingdom Metazoa; phylum Chordata; class Amphibia; order Anura; family Bombinatoridae; genus Bombina; species Bombina bombina. The sequence continues at coordinate 61,593,546 of NC_069506.1, forward strand.
GTGCTATCAGAATCACCAATGCTCTCTCCTGTTTGATTTTGGCAACTCAGTCGAGGGAGCAGAGGAAACAGTGGAAACAAATAAGCCAGGTTGAAGAACCAAGGCGCTGCTAGAGCATCTATCAGCTTCGCTTCTGGGTCCCTGGACCTGGATCCGTAACAAGGAAGCTTGGCGTTCTGGCGAGACGCCATGAGATCCAACTCTGGTTTGCCCCAACGATGAATCAACTGAGCAAACACCTCCGGATGGAGTTCCCACTCCCCCGGATGGAAAGTCTGACGACTTAGAAAATCCGCCTCCCAGTTCTCCACGCCTGGGATATGGATTGCTGACAGGTGGCAAGAGTGGTACTCTGCACAGCAAATTATTTTTGAGACTTCTAACATCGCTAGGGAACTCCTGGTTCCCCCTTGATGGTTGATGTAAGCCACAGTCGTGATATTGTCCGACTGAAATCTGATGAACCTAAGAGTTGCTAACTGAGGCGAAGCCAGAAAAGCATTGAATATCGCTCTTAACTCCAGAATATTTATTGGAAGGAGTTTCTCCTCCTGAGTCCACGATCCCTGTGCCTTCAGGGAATTCCAGACTGCACCCCAACCTAGAAGGCTGGCATCTATTGTTACAATTGTCCAATCTGGCCTGCGAAAGGTCATACCCTTGGACAGGTGTACCCGAGACAACCACCAGAGAACAGAATCTCTGGTCTCTTGATCCAGATTTAGCAGAGGGGACAAATCTGTGTAATCTCCATTCCACTGACTCAGCATGCATAATTGCAGCGGTCTGAGATGAAGGCGCGGAAATGGCACTATGTCCATTGCCGCTACCATTAAGCCGATTACCTCCATACACTGAGCTACCGAAGGGCGTGGAATGGAGTGAAGAACACTGCAAGCATTTAGAAGTTTTGATAACCTGGACTCCGTCAGCTAAATTTTCATTTCTACAGAATCTATAAGAGTCCCTAAGAAGGAGACTCTTGTGAGTGGGGATAGAGAACTCTTTTCCTCGTTCACTTTCCACCCGTGCGACCTCAGAAATGCCAGAACTATCTCTGTATGAGACTTGGCAACTTGAAAGCTTGACACCTGTATCAGGATGTCGTCTAGATACGGAGCCACCGCTATGCCTCGCGGTCTTAGAACCGCCAGAAGTGAGCCCAGAACCTTTGTAAAGATTCTCGGGGCTGTAGCCAACCCGAAGGGAAGAGCTACAAATTGGTAATGCCTGTCTAGAAAGGCAAACCTTAGAAACCGATGATGATCTTTGTGAATCGGTATGTGAAGGTAGGCATCCTTTTTAAGTCCACTGTGGTCATGTACTGACCTTCTTGGATCATGGGTAAGATGGTCCGAATAGTTTCCATTTTGAAAGATGGAACTCTGAGGAATTTGTTTAAGATCTTTAGATCCAAAATTGGTCTGAAGGTTCCCTCTTTTTTGGGAACCACAAACAGATTTGAATAAAAACCCTGTCCTTGTTCTGTCCGCGGAACTGGATGGATCACTCCCATAACTAGGAGGTCTTGCACACAGCGTAGGAATGCCTCTTTCTTTATCTGATTTGTAGATAGCCTTGAAAGATGAAATCTCCCTTGTGGAGGGGAAGCTTTGAAGTCCAGAAGATATCCCTGAGATATGATCTCCAACGCCCAGGGATCCTGAACATCTCTTGCCCACGCCTGGGCGAAGAGAGAAAGTCTGCCCCCTACTAGATCCGTCGTCGGATAGGGGGCCGTTCCTTCATGCTGTCTTAGAGGCAGCAGCAGGCTTTCTGGCCTGCTTGCCTTTGTTCCAGGACTGGTTAGGTTTCCAGGCCTGCTTAGATTGAGCAAAAGTTCCCTCTTGTTTTGAAGCGGAGGAAGTTGATGCTGCACCTGCCTTGAAATTTCGAAAGGCACGAAAATTAGACTGTTTGGCCTTTGCTTTGGCCCTGTCCTGAGGAAGAGTGTGACCATTACCTCCAGTAATGTCAGCAATAATTTCCTTCAAACCAGGCCCGAATAAGGTCTGCCCCTTGAAAGGAATGTTGAGTAATTTAGACTTCGAAGTCACGTCAGCTGACCAGGATTTAAGCCATAGCGCCCTACGCGCCTGGATGGCGAATCCGGAATTCTTAGCCGTTAGTTTAGTCAAATGAACAATGGCATCAGAAACAAATGAGTTAGCTAGCTTAAGTGTTCTAAGCTTGTCAATAATTTCAGTCAATGGAGCTGTATGGATGGCCTCTTCCAGGGCCTCAAACCAGAATGCCGCCGCGGCCGTGACAGGCGCAATGCATGCAAGGGGCTGTAAAATAAAACCTTGTTGAATAAACATTTTCTTAAGGTAATCCTCCAATGTTTTATCCATTGGATCTGAAAAAGCACAACTGTCCTCAACCGGGATAGTAGTACGCTTTTCTAAAGTAGAAACTGCTCCCTCCACTTTAGGGACCGTCTGCCATAAGTCCCGTGTAGTGGCGTCTATTGGAAACATTTTTCTAAATATAGGAGGTGGGGAAAAAGGTACACCCGGTCTATCCCACTCCTTGCTAATAATTTCTGTAAGCCTTTTAGGTATAGGAAAAACATCAGTACACACCGGTACTGCATAGTATTTATCCAGCCTATACAATTTCTCTGGTACTGCAACTGTGTTACAGTCATTCAGAGCAGCTAATACCTCCCCAAGCAACACACAGAGGTTCTCAAGCTTAAATTTAAAATTAGAAATCTCTGAATCAGGTTTCCCCGAATCAGAGATGTCACCCAGACTGAAGCTCTCCGTCCTCATGATCTGCATATTGTGACGCAGTATCAGACATGGCCCTTACAGCATCTGCGCGTTCTGTATTTCTCCTAACCCCAGAGCAATCGCGTTTGCCTCTTAATTCAGACAACCTGGATAATACCTCTGACAGGGTATTATTCATGATTGCAGCCATGTCCTGCAAGGTAATCGCTATGGGCGTCCCTGATGTAATTGGCGCCATATTAGCGTGCATCCCCTGAGCGGGAGGCGAAGGGTCTGACACGTGGGGAGAGTTAGTCGGCATAACTTCCCCCTGGTCAGAATCTTCTGGTGATATTTCTTTTATAGTTAAAGACTGATCTTTACTGTTTAAGGTGAAATCAATACATTTAGTACACATTCTCCTATGGGGCTCCACCATGGCTTTCAAACATAATGAACAAGTAGTTTCCTCTGTGTCAGACATGTTTAAACAAGCAATGAGACTAGCAAGCTTGGAAAACACTTTAAACAAGTTTACAAGCAATATAAAAAACGTTACTGCACCTTTAAGAAACACAAATTTTGTCAAAATTTGAAATAACAGTGAAAAAAGGCAGTTACACTAACGAAATTTTTACAGTGTATGTAACAAGATAGCAGAGCATTGCACCCACTTGCAAATGGATGATTAATCCCTTAATACCCAAAACGGAATAATAAAAGACAAAAACGTTAACTGCCACAGCTCTACTGTGGCTTTTTACCTCCCTCAAAAACGACTTTGAAGCCTTTTGAGCCCTCCAGAGATGTCCTGGATCATGCAGGAAGAAGCTGGATGTCTGTGTCTGTAATTTTTGCTGTGCAAAAAAACGGCAAAATAGGCCCCTCCCACTCATATTACAACAGTGGAAAGCCTAAGGAAACTGTTTCTAGGCAAAATTCAAGCCAGCCATGTGGAAAAAAACTAGGCCCCATAAGTTTTATCACCAAATACATATAAAAACGATTAAACATGCCAGCAAACGTTTTATATTACATTTTTATAAGAGTATGCATCTCTATTAATAAGCCTGATACCAGTAGCTCTCACTGCATTTAAGGCTTTACTTACATTAGTTCGGTATCAGCAGCATTTTCTAGCAAATTCCATCCCTAGAAAAATATTAACTGCACATACCTTATTGCAGGAAAACCTGCACGCCATTCCCTCTCTGAAGTTACCTCACTCCTCAGAATATGTGAGAACAGCCATGGATCTTAGTTACTTCTGCTAAGATCATAGAAAACGCAGGCAGATTCTTCTTCTAAATACTGCCTGAGATAAACAGTACACTCAGGCACCATTTAAAAATAACAAACTTTTGATTGAAAAATAAACTAAGTATAAAACACCACACTCCTCTTACGACCTCCATCTTGGTTGAGGCTTGCAAGAGAATGACTGGATATGACAGTTAGGGGAGGAGCTATATAGCAGCTCTGCTGTGGGTGATCCTCTTGCAACTTCCTGTTGGGAAGGAGAATATCCCATAAGTAATGGATGATCCGTGGACTGGATACACTTAACAAGAGAAAAGGTTGCAGTTTCTCAGATAGGGCTAGATAACTTGTAATATGAGTGCAAATACACGTTAACCAACAACTGGAATACCTGATAAAGCGTTATTGTTTTTGCAAGGGCACACACTAAAAAACTCACCTCATGTTATCAGTTGTGCTTGATTTGTAATCTAGACCTAAGTGCCCTGCAAAAAGGTTAAACACATAAAGTCCCAGCATTACAGCTCTCAAACTGAACACAGACAGTGATTGGCAGGGTCATGTGACTGCCACTTGCCATTTGGCTCATAGGCTGTTTGCTGCTAGGGACCAGCAGCCCTCTGCTATTCCTGAGGGTGACTTTATCTATGTACAAGAAAGAACAACTTTATCTATGTGTTTGCGAAGCTTAAGCACCAAGAGTCCCATGGTGAATAGTGCAAAAAGGATATACATTATACTGTAATAAAAAAGTGGGTTTTTTTCCACACTGTCCCTTTAAAACATTTACTTTATGTTTAGACCTTTTGCCTTAACTTCTGATATATACTTTGCACATACAAAAATAATTTAAATGCCCCTTAAGCAGATACTAGAGAAAATGTTTCCCTTTGGCCTCTTCAACAATGGTCCATCTACAAAACTCCTACCCCAAAACCAGCTGGGAACAACAGGGTATAGCCTCTCATAATGGTGACAATAAATGCAGGTATACCTGTAGATAGATACTGTGGGTTTGGTTCCAGACACAGCCACTTGGGTAATGTCCGTTTTACCTGGGTAATCCTAGGATTTCCCAGAACTCTGACTTTACCCTGTTTATAGGTCTATATATGTGTACAGTATGTGTATACATATGTATTTATCTGTTTATATGTGTATACATGTGTATTTATCTGTTTATATGTGTGTATATGTGTATGCGTATACATGTGTATTTATCTGTTTATATGTGTGTATATATATATATATATATATATGTGTGTGAGAGAGTGTGTATTTATCTGTTTATATGTGTATATATGTGTATGTGTATACATGTGTATTTATCTGTTTATATGTGTATATATGTGTATGTGTATACATGTGTATTTATCTGTTTATATGTTTATATGTGTATATATGTGTATACATGTGTATTTATCTGTTTATATGTGTATATATGTGTATGTGTATACATGTGTTGTATTTATATGTGTATATATGTGTATACATGTGTTGTATTTATCTGTTTATATGTGTATATATGTGTATGTGTATACATGTGTTGTATTTATATGTTTATATGTGTATATATGTGTATGTGTATACATGTGTATTTATCTGTTTATATGTGTATATATGTGTATGTGTATACATGTGTATTTATCTGTTTATATGTGTATATATGTGTATGTGTATACATGTGTATTTATCTGTTTATATGTGTATACATGTGTATTTATGTGTATTTATCTGTTTATATGTGTATACATGTGTATTTATGTGTATTTATCTGTTTATATGTGTATATATGTGTATTTATGTGTATTTATCTGTTTATATGTGTATATATGTTGAAAAAATAATGCAGATAGATTTGCTTGACGCAGGGTTACCATAAACATTTCATTTGTATAAAAAATAAACAAAAAGCAATATTTGCGAAGCACAATAAACAAACCACAATAAATGAGGTACCACTGTATATAACCAAATTTTCATTGTAACAATCTAACTATTATGTATTAGAACCACTAATAATCATTCTTTAAATAACAATTGTAATAGCCACCGCATATTTAGTAATATTTCGATTTTCATTTCCAATAATAAATGTATATATCTATCTAGAACTGCCTGCAGCTAAAAACACATAACAGAATAGTAATAAGGCATAGTACCTGCTAAGGACATTTTCCATGTAGTCAGAAAGTTATAGAAAACGTAGGCCTAGCATGCAAAATCACCCAGTGCTGAGAATAAATGTAGTCTGCTTGAGGCACAATAAATATGCATAAAACTGTGATGTCACGTCTGATGTAAAAGGCCCATCTGAACGACATGTGCAGGGACAGTAGTAATGTATGGTTTGGCTAACCAATCTTAATCTGGAATCTGAATTTCAACCAATAGAAATTGTGTGTTGTTGTTATAGCAACTATGTTGCTAAATTATCCGAATAGCAGATGGAAACACATCCTTCCTGTATGTTTCAGATATACATTTATACAGCTACGTGAAATTATTATGTCTTTATACTGTGATGAACCTTATTAGAAAGCAGGGGGCTGCAGACATTTCTAGCAGTTAAGGAGTTAAAGAGAAGCAATAAGCACAATTGATACAAGATATAGAAGACAAGAGGTGACCTAGAAAGAAAAGGTTTACAACAAAGTAAATGTTATTTTTGCATTGAAACTACAGGAAAAAAAAAAAAAAAATGCATTACACTGGTACTAAATGAGTGGACATGCCCTGACAATAGCCCCCATTTTAATTTATCAGTATTTGTTTGTAATTCAAACAGAGCATACAAATTTAACTTAAAGGGACAGTCAACACTTCCGTTAACATTATTTGAGATAGAAATATAAGAACCGAAGATCCGTCTGCACTATACCCCTTCTGCCATGCCGCCTTCCTTCTGTAGTAATCACTTTCGCTAACTTGTCTAATACCGGGTAAATATGGCAGCCGGACTCCCCCCACCGTTACGTAGCTGCCTTCTTCTTCAAATGATCATCAAATCAGAATCCAGTCCTCGGACAGAAATTGCACGCGCTTGCAATTTCTGTCCGAGGACTGGATTCTGATTTGATGATTTGAAGAAGAAGGCAGCTACGTAACGGTGGGGGGAGTCCGGCTGTCATATTTACCCGGTATTAGACAAGTTAGCGAAAGTGATTACTACAGAAGCAAGGCGGCATGGCAGAAGGGGTATAGTGCAGGCGGATCTTCGGTTCTTATATTTCTATCTCAAATAATGTTAACGGAAGTGTTGACTGTCCCTTTAAAGAGAAATGAAACCCAATTTTGTTCTTTTTAATTTACTTCTATCAATTTTTCTTCATTCTCTTAGAATGTTTTGTTGAAAAGCAGGCACATATGCTTAGGAGCCGGGGTTTTATCAAATGTTTCTACCGCAGCTATTACACATGCACAAATTACGTCATTGCATTCCACAGATGATCTGTGAAATGAGTCGACATGCATATGTTCATGCGCGCTTAGCAGGGTAGGAAAATTTGATAGGGGTGGTGGAAATAATTCACACTTCACTAAGCGAAGCAGTGACGTAATTAGCACATGCAGACTCAAGAGGTAGGGAAATCGGACAGACACAGTGTTTGTGTTCAGTCGGATTTTCCAACTAGCGCATGCGTAGTACTTGGGTAGCTATATCTGACAGAGGAAGTGCTCTGCTGAAAGTCATTTGCACACAAAGCAGCGCACCTTGGCCATGTTTTACTGGACACTTATGAGTTACACATGCTGCAGGGTGTGCAGACGGGAAAATGCATTGTGCTGCTGGACAGCACAAATATAATGACTGTGGACAGCACTATTCATGTTCCTCCCTGCACACCCTGCAGCATGTGTAACTCATAAGTGTCCAGCGAAACATGGCCAAGATGGCAACCCTATGGACAACATATATCATTAATTATATAAAGTATTAACTTTAATGTAACTTACAATTGGCTTTCAGCAGAGGGCTTGCTCTCAGATTTAGCTACCCAAGTACTTGTAAGAAAATCTGACAGAACACAAACACTGTGTCTGTCTTACTTTACTACCTCGAGTCTGCATGCGCTAATTACGAAGCGGGAATAATTATTTCCTATCCTGCTAATTTTCCTACCCTGCTCAATGCGCATGAGCATATGCACGTTCGCGCAAGCCACAGATCATCTGTGGAATGCGATGACCTAATTTGCACATTCACATTAGCCGCTGTAGTAAAAATTGATAGAACACCGGCCCATTTCTTGAGCACTATATGGCAGCAGTTTAGCAAGAATATTATCTATTTGCAAGAGAACTAGATGTCAGCACTATTTCCTGTCATGTAGTGCTTCAGATACCTACCTAGGTATCTCTTAAACGGACAGTCAACACCAGAATTTTTGTTGTTTTAAAAGATAGATAATCACTTAAATTACCCATTCCCTAGTTTTGTATAACCAACACAGTTATAATATTACACGTTTTACCTCTGTAATTACCTTGTATCTAAGCCTCTACAGACTCCCCCCTTATTTTAGTTCTTTTGACAGACTTGCATTTTAGCCAATCAGAGCTGTCTCCATGGTAAATTCATGTGCATGAGCTCAATGTAATCTATATGAAACACATGAACTAATGCCCTCTAGTGGTGAAAACTGTCAAAATGCATTTAGATTATAGGCGACCTTCAAGATCTAAGAAATTAGCATATCAACCTCCTAGGTTTAGCTTTCAACTAAGAATACCAAGAGAACAAAGAAAAATTGGTGATATAAGTAAATTGGAAAGTTGTTAAAAATGACATACCCTATTTGAATCGTGAAAGTTGTTTTTGGCCTTGACTGTCCCTTTAAACACAGATCACATATCATGGGAATGAAGCAAATTTGATAATAGAAGTAAATTAAAAACTTTTTTTTAAATTGAATGCTTTGTCTGAATCACAAAAGTAATTTTTTTGGGTTTCATATCCCTTTAACCCCTTAGTGACCAGACCATTTTTCAATTTTCTTACAGTTAAAGGGACATGAAACCCAAAAATTTTATTTCAGGATTCAGATAGAGAATACAATTTTAAACAACTTTCCAATTTACTTCTATTATTTAATTTGCTTCCTTCTCTTGTTATCATTTGCTGAAAGGTTTATCTAGGCAAGTTCATGAGCAGCAGAGAAACTAGGTTTTAGCTGTTGATTGGTGACTGCATATATATATTGAATGTGATTGGCTCAAACATGTGTTCAGTTAGAAACTAGTAGTGCATTGCTGCTCCTTCAACAAATGATACCAAGAGAATGAAACAGATTAGATAATAGAAGTAAATTAGAATGTTTTTTAAAATTGTATTCTCTATCTGAATTATGACAGAAAATTTTTGGGTTTTATGTCCTTTTAAGGACCAGGGCTGTTCTTACATTTCTGCGGTGTTTGTGTTTAGCTGTAATTTTCCTCATACTCATTTACTGTACCCACACATATTATATACCGTTTTTCTCGCCATTCAATGGACTTTCTATAGATACCATTATTTTCATCATATCTTATAATTTACAATAAAAAAAATTATAAAATATGATAATATGGAAAAACACATACTTTTTCTAACTTTAAAACCCAAAATCTGTTACACATCTACAACCACCAAAAACACCCATGCTAAATAGTTTCTAAATTTTGTCCTGAGTTTAGAAATACCCAATGTTTACATGTTCTTTGCTTTTTTTGCAAGTTACAGGGCAATAAGTACAAGTAGCACTTTGCTATTTCCAAACCATTTTTTTCCTCAAAATTAGCGCTAGTTACATTGAAACACTGATATCTGTCTGGAATCCCTGAATATCCCTTGACATGTATATATTTTTTTTAGTAGACAACCCAAAGCATTGATCTATTCCCATTTTGGTATATTTCATGCCACCATTTCACTGCCAAATGCGAGCAAATAAAACAAATCGTTCACTTTTTCACAAACTTTAGCTTTCTCACTGAAATCATTTACAAACAGCTTGTGCAATTATGGCACAAATGGTTGTAAATGCTTTTCTGGGATCCCCTTTATTCAGAAATAGCAGACATATATAGCTTTGACATCGCTTTTTGTTAATTAGAAGGCCGCTAAATGCCGCTGCGCACCACACGTGTATTATGCCCAGCAGTGAAGGGGTTAATTAGGTAGCTTGTAGGGTTAATTTTAGCTTTAGTGTAGAGATCAGCCTCCTACCTGACACATCCCACCCCCTGATCCCTCCTTGACCCCTCACAAACAGGTCTATTCCCTCCCCCATCCCACAATTGGCACCGCCATCTTAAGTACTGGCAAAAAGTCTGCCAGTACTAAAATAAAAGCCTTTTTTTTTAGCTTTTTTTAAATATGTAAATAGTTTCTGCAGTGTAGGTTCCCCCCTAACCCCCCAACCTCCAGGATCCCCCCCCAAACAGCTGTCTTAAGCTCCCCCAATTCCTATTTGTGGCCATCTTAGGTACTGACAGCTGTCTGCCAGTACCCAGTTTCTAATCAAATTTGCTTATTTTTTTTATTTGATTTTTAATAACCCCATTTTTTTGTAGTGTAGCTGCCCCCTCAATATCCTACCCCCTTCCCCTCCCAGATCTCTTTCCCAACAATTATTCCCCCCTCCCTCCTTTTCCCTTAGACACTGTGCATTGTGTAGAGTACGCGTGCCTGCCCCCTCGCGCGCTGCCGGAACTACTCCAGCGATGGGCCGCCTCCCTGTTATGGCTCCCACCCACCAACGATCGGCGCCATCGCTGGCCGATGCAGAGAAGGCCACAGAGTGGCTCTCTCTGCATCGGTGGGTAAAAAAAGGGTATTGCAGGATGCCTCAATATTGAGGCATCACTGCAATACCCTGAAAGCGTCTCAGGATCGCTTCCAGCGCTTGAAACCCCAGAGGACGTGCCAGGCACGTCCTTGGTCATTAACTGACACTTTTTATAGGACGTGCCTGGCACATCTTTGGTCGTTAAGGGGTTAAAGTGATGGTAAATATTACATTATGTGAACTTACCATAATGTCCTTAGTGAGTATGCCAATCAATCCGCTATGTATTTTTCTTCTTACTGTACGTTATATTGATGGTAAATGATCTTTAATATTTTTCCATTTCTATTTTTCCCTCCTCCTCGCCTTTCTTTTTCTGTAGTGTAGTGACGTATAGAGTGGTCACACCCACACTATATGTAATTGGCGGTGTGCGCTCCAAATTTTGCTCCCACTGCAACATCTCCAGCGTTTGCAACACAAGTTAACAGTGAATCGGAACTCTTGTTCAGATTCACTGTTTACTTGTTTTGCTGTTACCTAGGGGAACTCCCTGAATGTGGAAAGAGCGCAGGCAAAGGGCCACTGACTGACAACATTGCCCATGTGTGCTCGTATGGCTTAGCTGTTGATTGGTTGACAGTAAGAAACATCACATGAAAGAAGAAAAAAAAAAATCTACATAAGGGGCAAGCGACTTTAGAGGACATGTAAACAATATTGTTGCACAACAACAACAAAAAATGATAAGCCTATGATGGATGGACAATATAAATGCCACTCTTTTAGATTATATTTATAAACTGAGCTAAGTTAACCATTTTACGCTTCCAATTTACTTCTATTTTCAAATTTTACTTTGTTCCCATAGTATCCTAGGTAGGTTTCTGGCGCACTACACGGCAGGAAATATCCCATAGTTACAGCACTGTTATAATTAGGAGTCTTTCCTATTTGCATTAGCAGTTTCCTCTATGTTAGTAATGTTGGGGGGCTTGTAGCATGTAATATTTTTTTAGTTTTTCTTCCCCACTCTTTATTTCAACCCATGGTGTATCTACATTATCACCTATATCATCATAAACATCCTCCCTTATTGTAAGGTTTAAGGTCAGGTTTAATATACATGCAGATTCCTCCACCCCTTTTATTACTCCTGTCCCTCAAAAATAAAGCGTAACCCTCTAATTTAACTGCCCAGTTATGTGAATCATCCCACCAGGTTATAGTTATACTGATAATATCATAATCATCTTCTGAGGCTTAAGCTCCAGCTTCCCCATTTTACCTTTCATACTTCTTGCATTTGCTGTCGTACATTAAATTTTCTTGCGCTTTCTGCTGCCACTTGATGCGTGTTACTCAAAACATTGTAATGCGACATTTCCTATGTGTACGTTTCTGTCACCCATTCCTTGAGAGATTCTAGGTGCATCATATTCACAGACAGATCTTTCTGTTCTGTTTGGGCTGATCCTACGCCCCCCCGTTTCTTAGTTTAAAAGATTCTCTAAACGTGCTACCATCCCCCAACACACCTGCACATGTCATTGAGATGCAATCCATCTTTAATATACAAATTGTACCCAAGTGAATAGTCAGCCCAGTGTTCCAAAAAGTGAACCCCTTTTTTATATATACCCTGTTTTTAACATGGAATTAACTGCCATTAGCTCCTTCTGCCTTACTGGGTTAGCACATAGCACTGGTAATATCTCAGGAAATACTACCTTGCTACCATCACCTTGCTGACAGTAACTGTCCACGAGCGGATGATGTAAAACTGGACAGTAGCTGAAGGATAACTTTTCACAGAGCACTTACTGTTGTGAGCTGAGGAAATTTTTGAGTTTCCTTGGCGGAACGCTGTCAGTGCAGTATTTGGCTGACTGGTGATCACTTGGACCGGCTGATCTTCCGTGACGACATCGGTGACGTATTTGACGCTCTAGCGTGTCTGTCGGGCGACTCGTTATAGTCCCGATCTGCTGTGTCTGGCACTCTGGCTGTGAAGCTGCTCCTGTGAACCTAAACAGAAGGCACCACCGCTTGAAGAGCCTTTCTCCCAAAAGAAGCCTCAGCCGAGGCAAAAGTATTGAATTTGGAAAATTTGGAAAAAGTATGAAGAGAAAACCAAGTCGCTGCTTTGCAAATCTGTTCCACAGAGGCTTTATTCTTGAAAGCCCAAGAAGAAGAAACAAACCTAGTGGAATAAGCCATAATTCTCTCAGGAGGCTGCTAACCAACAGTCTCATAGTCCAAACGAAAAAACCCTTCTCAACCAGAAAGAGAAGTAGCCGTAGCTTTCTTACCTTTACGATTCCCAGAGAAACAAACAAACAGTGCAGAAGACTGGCGAAAATCCTTAGTCGCCTGTAGATAGAACTTCAGAGCACACACAACATCCAGATTGTGTAACAAACGTTCCTTATGAGAGGAAGAATTAGGACATAGAGAAGGAACAACAATTGCCTGATTAATATTTGTATCTGAAACAACTTTAGGAAGAAAACCTAACTTAGTACGAAGAAGCACCTTATCAGCATGAAAGATAAGGAAAATCATACTGCAAAGCTGTGAGTTCCAAGACTCTCCGAGCAGAAGAAATAGCAACAAGAAACAAAACCTTCCAAGATAACTTCATATCTATGGAATGCAAAGGCTCAAACGGAGCCTGCTGCTTAACTAAAAGAACAAGGTTAAGGCTCCAAGAAGGAACAACAGACTTAAACACAGGCCTGATTCTGACCAAGGCCTGACAAAAAGATTGCACATCTGGCACGTCCGCCAGACACTTATGTAGTAAAATAGATAATGCAGAAATCTGACCCTTCAGGGTACTGACTGACAAACCCTTCTCCAGACCTTCCTGGACAAAAAGACAAAATTCTGGGAATCCTGACCCTACTCCGAAAGTAGCCCTTGGAATTACACCAATAAAAATATTTACGCCATATCTTATGGTAAATCTTTCTAGTAACAGGCTTGCAAGCCTGAATCATGGTTTCAATGACCAACTCAGAAAACCCACGCTCAGACAGAACTAAGTGTTCAATCTCCAAGCAGACAGCTTTAGGGAAACGAGATCGAAATAAAAGGAAGGGACCCTGAATCAGATGTTCCTTCCTCAGAGGAAGTCTCCAAATTGGGGGAGACGACATCTCCACTAGATACGCATACCAGACCCTGCAAGGCCACGCAGGGCTATTAGAATCACAGACGTTCTCCCCTGTTTGATACGAGCAATGACTTGTGGAAGGAAAGCAAAAACAGAGGAAAAAGGTATGCAAGACTGAAATTCCAAGAAAAAAACCACCAGAACATCTATCAGGGCGGTCTGCGGATCATTTGACCTTGAACCGTGCCTTGGAAGCTTGGCGTTCTGCCAAAACGCCCTCAGAAACCAACTCCTGAACCCACTATCTGAGGGTTTACATGAAGAACACCTCCGGATGGAGAGCCCACTACCCGGGGTGAAAATCTGTCTGTTCAGAAGTCCAATTCCCACCCCTGGGGAAAGAGGATGACAGACAAGAAATTTGAACCTCCGCCCACTGACAATCCAAGTCACCTCCTCCATGGCTAAGGAACTCCGAGTTCCTACCGGATGGTTGATGTAAGCCATTGAGGTGATCTTGTCCATGGCTCCCCAGCCCAGCAGGCTGACGTCTGTGGTCACAACACCCAGGAATGTCTCCAGAGCACACGCCCCTCCTGGAAAAACCACTATGGGAAAAAGTCTCTTATTGAGATCTAGATCAATCCTCTGAGACAGATCCGAATGTTCTCCATTTTATGGAAATAGCAAAAGGAATGATGTCCATGGTAACAATCAGACCAATTCCCTCCATACATAAGTCACTGAAAAGTGAAGGAAAATCAAATGCAGCTAGATGGAAACTCCCAACCCTCTGGTTTCAGGATGGATAAGCTATCTACCAGACCCCTAGAGCTTGCTGTTGGCCGGACAGTAGACTGCAGAGAGAGGAAAAGGAATAAATCCTTGATAATTTGACCTCAGTTAATAATATACTCCTAGATAGAGAATCTATAAAGGTCCCTAAAAAAAAATCACCCTTGTAGATGGAACAAGAGAACATTTCTCCCGATTTAGTTCCCATCCATGGGAATGAAGAATGGACAAAATCTCTTGCAGGAGGGTTTGCTCGAAGGAAGGATGACACTTGAACCATACATTGTCCACTAATGCACCCTTGCAATACCCCAAGACCTAAAAGTCTTTCTAGAATGATGAAACTCAGAAACTATAGAAGATCCCGAATCAAGGGAACAATAAATATACATCCTTCAGGTCTATGCTCGTTACGAACAGGCCCTCTTGAATCAAAGTAGAATGGATACTACTTTGAAGGTCAGAACCGAAGAAACTTGAGGTGAATACCTAGATCCCGATCCCAGACTGGGACTGGAACCATCACTCCCAAAGAGGAAGGTCCTGAACCCAGTTCAAGGAATGCCTCTCATCATACCTGGATTGCAGATACTCTAGAAAGAGAAATCTGCCCCTGGGAGGAAATCTTAGATTGGACTAAGTTTGGTTGGATTCCACAAGAAATAACTGACCCTGCAGAAAGAAGAAAAGGAAAACTTTCCTTTTAGTCTTACTCTTTTGACAGGTGTTAGAAAACAACTTTTCTCACCCGTAAAGTCAAAGGATAATTCTGCCAGACCAAGTCCAAACAATGTCTTACCCTTGAAAGGGAATGCCAGAAGCGTGGATATGGAGGAAACATAAATATTGAACCTGCAACTGCAGAACTATAAAGCCTAGGCTGTAGCACTAAGCCCCAAATAGGCTTCTCAGCCGACCAAGATTTCAGTCACAATGCCTGGCGGGCTAGCACAGCAAGTCTAAAAAGACAAGGCATTGCTCAGAATGAACAATTAAACCTCCAGCTTCTTAACCATGGATCCGTAAGGAGTCAAGCTACCCCACATAGTGATCGAAGTTCTCTGATCTATAGTAGAAACCTCCTACTAAGGGCACTGTGCATTGTAATGGATTCAGCAACATGAAAATCCTTTAAAGGACAGGAGACAGGAGAAAGGTATCCCTAGCTTCTCCTATTTCTTGGAAAATCTCCATAGCATGTCTAGAAAAACTTCCTCATAGGAAGGAAAATCACAGAAGTAATAAAGTTCACAAAACTTCCAAGGGTTAACAACAACTGGGATATCGATGTCGTCCAAGTAGCCAAAACCTATTTTAACAATACAGGAGGAGTTCAAGCATGCAGCTGAAGTAGATAACTTCGACATCAGATGAAGGAATTATACTGTCCAAATCTGAGATTGCACCCTCATGAAAATACCTGTGAAGCCTCCACACCAGACTTAGGAGAGAGAGAGCGACCTGAGAAGCAGAATGTGGAGCAGAAACCTTACTATCTGAAACGATAAATGTCCACTTGGCTTTTACCCAGATAAAACCGCAGACACCACAGAGGATACCCGAGTTACAAACTCTGTAGGCAAATACACTCCTCCAGGAGATTTAGAGGAACGGCAGGGCACTGCATGTGACGCCATAAAGGCTTGAGACATTCAAGGAAAAAACTGTGGCATTGCCTGAACAGTATCGTCCAGGGAGACATAAGGCTCAGAGGGCAACAATCTATTTGTACATTCAAAAGCAATTGCTAAACATGCAGCACAGAAAAACATAGACAATGCATTTGTCTTAAATTCTCCATAGAAACTTAAGGGAACAGATATGTATAGCAAAAACAATATGTTCCCCCAGTGTCATACCCTGAACATAAACTCCAATAACTTAATTGATAACAATATGTTATAGAATAACCCTTAACTTAAGGGTGTAATAGATACATAAAGTGCTTTAACTTCACTGACAGGCAACAGCACAGACAATGATGTTTTTCAATTTAATTTACTAAAAATCGACTGTCACTTTAAGAAACTTATACAAAAAAAAAACACAAGCTTTGGAAAAATAGTCGAGCACGGTTTCACAGTTGTGCATATGTGCACTTGGAAATACTTTAGAATGTCTTAAATCACTCGACTACCAGGGAGATGCACAATAAAATACAGAGCCTCTGCACCTTAACATCCCGCCATGTCCTTCTACCATGGCGACTTCTATCAATGGAACAAAAACGCTGCTCCGTTCTCAGCTGCTACCAACTGAGAACGAAACGGAGTCACAGACACAGACTCGACAAGAGCCCAAATTGGCGCTGTTCCGTCTGAGAAGGAGGTGGGACCAAGAAAAAAACGGCATGAGGATGAAGCGCAGCATGTTTCTGTTAAATCACGCTTCATCCTGCCGAAAACAACTATAACCACTTGCCATGTTCCACCAACATGCTCTCTCCTGTTTAACACCGCTCCACTTGCGAACCAAAGCAAACTCGCCCCCTAGAAAGAGTGCACTTCTCCTAGAAGCTGATATAACTCTGAAAGCCATAGTGAATTAGGGAAGTATTAACCCCTAAGGAATTAATGTCTGTACTAATAAAGCAGTTCTGAGCCCCCAAAAGAGGGTTAACTCCTTCCTAGCTTTGAAGGAGATTAACCCCTAAGTCTCCAAATTTACATGCCCATAAAGTGCCTGCCCACTGCTAGAAATATCCTTCATTACTCATACTAATTGCCGATAGTCCATATGCCCTTCAGTGCCAGCCTCCTAGCCCCAGAAGACAAAAGACCTGTAGAAAATAGAAAGAACAGAGTAAACCTACTCTGGCTTTCTATACAAGGGCAGCAACCTGTTAGGAAAACACAGTGAAGACCACTTCACAAGTTCCTAACTGCTTTAAAACCGCCACTGCCCTGCTGAAGAGACTAACATGAAGTACAGCTAGACCCAATCTTGAGAGGAAAGATCAGAGCAAACCTACTCTGGCTTTCAAAATAATAAAATCTTGATTGAAGTGAAAAACATAATTTATGCTTACCTGATAAATTTATTTCTCTTGTAGTGTATTCAGTCCACGGGTCATCCATTACTTATGGGATTATATCTCCTTCCCAACAGGAAGTTGCAAGAGGATCACCCAAGCAGAGCTGCTATATAGCTCCTCCCCTCACATGTCATATCCAGTCATTCGACCGAAACAAGACAAGAAAGGAGAAACCATAGGGTGCAGTGGTGACTGGAGTTTTAATAAAAAATTTAAATCTGCCTTAAAAGACAGGGCGGGCCGTGGACTAAATACACTACAAGAGAAATAAATTTATCAGGTAAGCATAAATTATGTTTTCTCTTGTTAAGTGTATTCAGTCCACGGGTCATCCATTACTTATGGGATACCAATACCAAAGCTAAAGTACACGGATGATGGGAGGGACAAGGCAGGAACTTTAAACGGAAGGAACCACTGCCTGTAGAACCTTTCTCCCAAAAACAGCCTCCGAAGAAGCAAAAGTGTCAAATTTGTAAAATTTTGAAAAAGTGTGAAGTGAAGACCAAGTTGCAGCCTTGCAAATCTGTTCAACAGAGGCCTCATTCTTAAAGGCCCAGGTGGAAGCCACAGCTCTAGTGGAATGAGCTGTAATTCTTTCAGGAGGCTGCTGTCCAGCAGTCTCATAGGCTAAACGTATTATGCTACGAAGCCAAAAGGAGAGAGAGGTAGCCGAAGCTTTTTGACCTCTCCTCTGTCCAGAGTAAACAACAGGGAAGAAGTTTGACGAAAATCTTTAGTTGCCTGCAAAAAGAATTTCAGGGCACGGACTACGTCCAGATTATGCAAAAGTCGTTCCTTCTTTGAAGAAGGGTTAGGACACAATGATGGAACAACAATCTCTTGATTGATATTCCTGTTAGAAACTACCTTAGGTAAGAACCCAGGTTTAGTACGCAGAACTTCCTTGTCTGAATGGAAAATCAGATAAGGAGAATCACAATGTAAGGCCGATAACTCAGACTCTTCGAGCCGAGGAAATAGCCATCAAAAACAGAACTTTCCAAGATAAAAGCTTAATATCAATGGAATGAAGGGGTTCAAACGGAACCCCTTGAAGAACTTTAAGAACCAAATTTAAGCTCCACGGAGGAGTAACAGTCTTAAACACAGGCTTAATCCTAGCCAAAGCCTGACAAAAAGCCTGGACGTCTGGAACTTCTGCCAGACGTTTGTGTAAAAGAATAGACAGAGCAGAAATCTGTCCCTTTAACGAACTAGCAGATAAACCCTTTTCTAAACCTTCTTGTAGAAAAGACAATATCCTAGGAATCCTAATTTTACTCCATGAGTAACCCTTGGATTCGCACCAATATAAATATTTACGCCATATCTTATGGTAAATTTTCCTGGTAACAGGCTTCCGTGCCTGTATTAAGGTATCAATAACTGACTCCGAGAAGCCACGCTTTGATAGAATCAAGCGTTCAATCTCCATGCAGTCAGCTTTAGAGAAATTAGATTTGGATGTTTGAAAGGGCCTTGTATTAGAAGGTCCTGCCTCAGAGGTAGAAACCACAGTGGACAAGACGACATGTCCACTAGGTCTGCATACCAGGTCCTGCGTGGCCACGCAGGCGCTATCAGAATCACCGATGCTCTCTCCTGTTTGATCTTGGCAATCAGTCGAGGAAGCATCGGAAATGATGGAAACACATAAGCCATGTTGAAGACCCAAGGGGCTGTCAGAGCATCTATCAGCGCCGCTCCCGGGTCCCTGGACCTGGATCCGTAACAAGGAAGCTTGGCGTTCTGGCGAGACGCCATGAGATCCAGATCTGGTTTTCCCCAACGATGAGTCAGTTGAGCGAAGACCTCCGGATGAAGTTCCCACTCCCCCGGATGAAAAGTCTGGCGACTTAGAAAATCCGCCTCCCAGTTCTCCACGCCTGGGATGTAGATCGCTGACAGGTGGCAAGAGTGAGACTCTGCCCAGCGAATTATCTTTGAGACTTCCAACATCGCTAGAGAACTCCTGGTTCCCCCTTGATGGTTGATGTAAGCCACAGTCGTGATGTTGTCCGACTGAAATCTGATGAACCTCAGTGTTGCTAACTGAGGCCAAGCTAGAAGAGCATTGAGTATTGCTCTCAACTCCAGAATATTTATTGGGAGGAGTTTCTCCTCCTGAGTCCATAATCCCTGAGCCTTCAGGGAGTTCCAGACTGCGCCCCAACCTAGAAGGCTGGCATCTGTTGTTACAATCATCCAATCTGGCCTGCGAAAGGTCATACCCTTGGACAGATGGACCCGAGAAAGCCACCAGAGAAGAGAATCTCTGGTCTCTTGGTCCAGATTTAGCAGAGGGGACAAATCTGAGTAATCCCCATTCCACTGACTTAGCATGCATAATTGCAGCGGTCTGAGATGCAGGCGCGCAAATGGCACTATGTCCATTGCCGCTACCATTAAGCCGATTACTTCCATGCACTGAGCCACTGACGGGCGTGGAATGGAATGAAGGACACGGCAAGCATTTAGAAGTTTTGATAACCTGGACTCCGTCAGGTAAATATTCATCTCTACAGAATCTATAAGAGTCCCTAGGAAGGAGACTCTTGTGAGTGGTGATAGAGAACTCTTTTCCACGTTCACTTTCCACCCATGCGACCTCAGAAATGCCAGAACTATCTCTGTATGAGACTTGGCCATTTGAAAGCTTGACGCCTGTATCAGGATGTCGTCTAGATACGGAGCCACCGCTATGCCTCGCGGTCTTAGAACCGCCAGAAGTGAGCCCAGAACCTTTGTAAAGATTCTCGGGGCCGTAGCCAACCCGAAGGGAAGAGCTACAAACTGGTAATGCCTGTCTAGAAAGGCAAATCTTAGGTACCAATAATGATCTTTGTGAATCGGTATATGAAGGTAGGCATCCTTTAAGTCTACCGTGGTCATGTATTGACCCTCTTGGATCATGGGTAGGATGGTTCGAATAGTTTCCATTTTGAATGATGGAACTCTTAGGAATTTGTTTAAGATTTTTAGGTCCAAGATTGGTCTGAAGGTTCCCTCTTTCTTGGGAACCACAAACAGATTTGAGTAAAACCCTTTCCCTTGTTCCGTCCGCGGAACTGGGTGGATCACCCCCATTACTAAGAGGTCTTGCACACAGCGTAGAAATGCCTCTTTCTTTATTTGGTTTGCTGATAACCTTGAAAGATGAAATCTCCCTTGTGGAGGAGATGCTTTGAAGTCCAGAAGATATCCCTGAGATATGATCTCTAACGCCCAGGGATCCTGGACATCTCTTGCCCAAGCCTGGGCGAAGAGAGATAGTCTGCCCCCCACTAGATCCGTTTCCGGATAGGGGGCCCTCTCTTCATGCTGTCTTAGGGGCAGAAGTAGGCCTGCTTGCCCTTGTTCCAGGGCTGGTTAGCTTTCCAGCCCTGTCTGTAACTAGCAACAGGTCCTTCCTGTTTTGGAGCGGAGGAAGTTGATGCTGCTCCTGCCTTGAAGTTACGAAAGGCACGAAAATTAGACTGTTTGGCCTTTGATTTGGCCCTGTCCTGAGGAAGAGTATGACCCTTACCTCCAGTAATGTCAGCAATAATTTCTTTCAAGCCGGGCCCGAATAAGGTCTGCCCTTTGAAAGGAATATTAAGCAATTTAGATTTAGAAGTCACGTCAGCTGACTAGGATTTAAGCCATAGCGCTCTGCGCGCCTGGATGGCGAATCCGGAGTTCTTAGCCGTTAGTTTGGTTAAATGTACAACGGCATCAGAAACAAATGCATTAGCTAGCTTAAGTGCTTTAAGCTTGGCCATAATCTCATCCAATGGAGCTGTGCGAATGGCCTCTTCCAGAGACTCAAACCAGAATGCCGCAGCAGCAGTGACAGGCGCAATGCATGCAAGGGGCTGTAAGATAAAACCTTGTTGAACAAACATTTTCTTAAGGTAACCTTCTAATTTTTTATCCATTGGATCCGAAAAAGCACAACTATCCTACACCGGGATAGTGGTACGTTTAGCTAAAGTAGAAACTGCTCCCTCCACCTTAGGGACCGTCTGCCATAAGTCTCGTGTGGTGGCGTCTATTGGGAACATTTTTCTAAATATTGGAGGTGGGGAAAAGGGCACACCGGGTCTATCCCACTCCTTGCTAATAATTTCTGTAAGCCTTTTAGGTATAGGAAAAACGTCAGTACACACCGGTACCGCAAAATATCTATCCAACCTACAAACTTTCTCTGGAATTGCAACCGTGTTACAATCATTCAGAGCCGCTAATACCTCCCCTAGCAATACGCAGAGGTTCTCAAGCTTAAATTTAAAATTAGAAATCTCTGAATCCGGTCTCCCTGGATCAGATCCGTCACCCACAGAATGAAGCTCTCCGTCCTCATGTTCTGCAAATTGTGACGCAGTATCAGACATGGCTCTCACATCATCAGCGCGCTCTGTCCTTAACCCAGAGCTATCGCGCTTGCCTCTTAATTCAGGTAATTTAGATAATACCTCTGTCATAACAGCAGCCATGTCTTGCAAAGTGATTTGTATGGGCCTCTCTGATGTACTTTGCGCCACAATATCACGCGCCTCCTGAGCGGGAGGCGAAGGTACTGACACGTGAGGAGAGTTAGCCGGCATAACTTCCCCCTCGTTGTCTGGTGATAATTTCTTTACAGATATAAATTGACTTTTATTCAAAGTGACATCAATACATTTAGTACACATATTTCTATGGGGCTCCACATTGGCCTTTAAACATAGTGAACAAACAGATTCATCTGTGTCAGACATGTTTAAACAGACTCGCAATGAGACTAGCAAGCTTGGAAAATCCTTTCAAATAAATTTACAAGCAATATAAAAAACGCTACTGCGCCTTTAAGAAGCACAAAAAATCGTCACAGTTGAAATAACAATGAACCAAATCAGTTATAGCAACCAAATTTTCACAGTAAATGTATTAAGTTAGCAAAGTATTGCACCCACTAGCAAATGGATGATTAACCCCTTAATACCCAAAAACGGATAATCAATTTAACAATTAACGTTTTTATCACAGTCAAACACACTGTCACAGGTCTGCTGTGACTGATTACCTCCCTCAAAATGACTTTTGAAGACCCCTGAGCTCTCTAGAGACGTCCTGGATCAAAGAGGAAGAAGCAGGAAGACTGAAACTGAATTTTTACTGCGCAAAAAAGCGCTAAAATAGGCTCCTCCCACTCCTATTACAACAGCGGGAAACCTCAGTTAACCGTTTCTATGTAGAAATAATCAACAGCCATGTGGAAAATCATGCCCCAAAAACGAATAACATGCCAGTAAACGTTTTAAACATACACTTGAAAAAGTTAGGTTGTGTTATTAATAAGCCTGCTACCAGTCGCTTCTACTGCAGTTAAGGCTTATACAATACTTCAGTATTAACAGTATTTTCTTAGACAAATTCCATTCCTTAGAAAATTACTTATCGTACATACATTCATCAGCCTGATACCAGTCGCTGCTGCATTTAAGGCTGTACTTACATTACATCGGTATCAGCAGTATTTTCTTAGTCAATTCTATTCCTTAGAAAAATAATTTACTGCACATACCTTGTTTGCAGGATTCCCCACACGCTATTCCCTTTCTGAAAGTTACCCCACTCCTCAGAATGTGCGAGAACAGCCAGTGGATCTTAGTTACTTCTGCTAAGATCATAGAAAACGCAGGCAGATTCTTCTTCCAAATACTGCCTGAGAACAAACAGCACACTCCGGTGCCATTTAAAATAACAAACTTTTGATTGAAGAAATAAACCAAGTATAAAAAACACCACAGACCTCTCACAACATCCTATCTAGTTGAGTTGCAAGAGAATGACTGGATATGACATGTGAGGGGAGGAGCTATATAGCAGCTCTGCTTGGGTGATCCTCTTGCAACTTCCTGTTGGGAAGGAGATATAATCCCATAAGTAATGGATGACCCGTGGACTAAATACACTTAACAAGAGAAATCCAATTTTCTTCAGACACCAAAACTTCACATACTCCTTGCACCGAAGGCAAAGAGAATGACTGGGGGTTATGGGAAGGGAAGTGATACTTAAAGGGACACTGAACCCAAATTTTTTTCTTTTGTGATTCAGATAGAGCATGCAATTTTAAGCAACTTTCTAATTTACTCCTATTATCAATTTTTCTTCGTTCTCTTGCTATCTTTATTTGAAAAAGAAGGCATCTAAGCTCTTTTTTGGTTCAGAACTCTGGACAGCAATTTTTTTATTGGTAAACCACCAATCAGCAAGGACAACCCAGGTTGTTCATCAAAAATGGGCCGGCATCTAAACTTACATTCTTGCATTTCAAATAAAGATACCAAGAGAACGAAGAAAAATTGATAATAGGAGTAAATTAGAAAGTTGCTTAAAATGTCATGCTCTGAATCACAAAAGAAAAAATTTAGATTCAGTGTCCCTTTAATAGCTTTGCTGTTGTGCTCTTTGCCTCCTCCTGCTGGCCAGGAGTGATATTCCCAACAGTAATTGATGATCCCGTGGACTCACCATATCTTAGGAAAGTAATACATTTTTGGGGTTTCATACCCCTTTAACACCTTTGTTGGCATTACAAATATAGTTAAAGGGACACTAACCCCATTTTTTTTTTTCTTTATTGATTCAGATAGAGCAGGCAATTTTAAGCAACTTTCTAATTTACTCCAATTATCAAATGTTCTCCTTTCTCTTGCTGTCTTTATTTGAAATGCAGGAATGTAAAGCTTAAGAGCCGGCCCATTTTTGGTTCAGAACATGGGTTATGCTTGCTTATTGGTTTGCTAAATGTAGCAACCAATAAGCAAGCGCTATCCAGGATGCTGAACCTAAAATGGGCTGGCTCCTAAGCTTTAAATTCCTGCTTTTTAAATAAAGATAGCAGGAGAACAAAGAAAAATGTATAGTAGGAGTAAATTAGAAAGTTGCTCAAAATTGCCTGATCTATCTGAATCATGAAAGAAAACATGTGGGTTTAGTGTCCCTTTAACAAAGAACAAAAATGCAAAAATAACATGATCTGATTAATTAAAGCATTTTAATTTGAATAAGAAGATCTGACTATCCTGTTTGCTGCTAATACAGCAGCTGCAGCTTCTATGTACTTATTGAAATAATGCACTAATATGGCTTGCCACTGGAGGGCAGCATAATGCCATTAAAATTACAATCCTCTAAGAAATAAACTAATTTGTTTTACTAGAGACCACAATTAATTTACTTTCTCATTTTAAATGCAATGTTTTCTTCCAATGATAAATGTGTTTGCACTGCAAGCTATTGCTGCCAGATCTAAATGAATTATGAGCATCAATTCCTAACAGATGCAAACTAAAACATTTTAAGTTGAAAGATTTTGTGTAAAAATGTTGACCCACATTTAAAAAACAAAATCTGTAACTTAGGTTTTCAAAATGCTTCAAAATGCCTAAACCAGCTGTTTGATGTGCAGCATTAGCAGGTTATAGAATCTGCTTTTTGGCCTCTAACCTTTTTACACAAATAAATGTTGAATGCCCTTTAAACACTGCTGCTTACATTTCTCGCTGGGAAAAACAGACAAAAGTAGTGCAACATACATGTCTGTTTGTTGTGGTGTAAGTATGCCCCATACCCACTTAAAGGGACATGAAATGCAATTATTTTAGTTCATTATCTAAAAAGAGCATGCAATTTTAAACAACTTTCCAATTTACTTATATTATCTAATTTGCTTCATTCTCTTTGTAGCCTTTGTTGAATAGCATTGTTAAAAAGCTCAGTAACAGCTGATGGGTGGCTGCACATAGATACCCAACTGGCTCACCCATGTGCATTGCTATATCTTCAACAAAGGATATCTGAAGAAGGAAGCAAATTAAATAAATAGAAGTAAAATGGAATGTTGTTTAAAAATGTATTCTCTATCTGAATCATGAAGGGAAAATATTGTGCTTCATGTCCCTTTAAAGGAACACTGCATTTTGTTATTCATATGAAGGAGCAACATTTAAAGGACCAGTCAACACAGTAGATTTGCATAGTCCACAAATGCAAGATAACAAGACAATGCAATAGCACTTAGTCTGAACTTCAAATGAGTAGTAGATATTTTTCTGACAATTTTAAAAGTTTTTCCACTCCTCCTGTACCATGTGACAGCCATCAGCCAATCACAAATGCATACACGTACCATGTGACAGCCATCAGCCATTCACAAATGCATACACACTTATTCGTGCACATGCTCAGTAGGAGCTGGTGATTCAAAAAGTTTAAATATAAAAAGACTGTGCACATTTAGTTAATGGAAGTAAATTGGAAAGTTGTTTAAAATTGCATGCTCTATCTGAATAATGAAAGTTTAATTTTGATTGTGTCCCTTTAAATAGGTTGATTTTGGGGGCGGAGCCTGGTGGGACCAAGAAATGGCCGCATAAGCGTGGAGCTCAAGGCAGTGTAAAACTGAAAGTGGACAGAAAGACCTGATGGTGGCTGCTGGAGGAGTTTAGGGACATCAAGCTAAGGTCCGGTGTCTAGGGGCCATCAGCGGTGACTGAAAGGGAACAGCAGCGAGCGGTAACGCTTAATTGGAGAAGCGTGTCAGTCGGAGCTGCATAAATCCCAGCGTGCAAGCAGAAGTCGGAGGGCCACGTGGGGTGATAAAAAACAAGCTGAGACCCCGGCAAGAGGTAATAAAAAAGTATAGCAGCTTGAGAACTTTCATAGAAGGCACTGATAGCCAAATGAGTCACAAGAGGATAGAAATGTACCAAGGCGAGAGCTTTATTGAGCGCAACAAAAGCAGTGAAGATTAAAATGGCGCCATAGAAATTTGAAAGAACAGGAAGGAGAGCAGCATTACTTTCAGTGGCAAGATCTATATAGTTGGCCCCAGAACATGTCGCGCTGCTAAGTTAAAACAATAAGGGGGCATATCGCTGGCAGCAGAATAGGAGAGGTGTAAGTTAATGAGCCCATTAAGCAACTGAGGCTTCTAAGGAATGGTCAATAGGGGTACTAACTACATGGAATAAAACGAGTAGCAGGATGAGGCATTTCTTTATTGTTCCTCTATAAGGAGTGTGGATGTCAATAAGGTACACTGGGACCAATATAGCAGAGTTTAAATAAAAGCCACAGAGTCCCACTAATAAGGACCAAGAGCATTAATTAAAAAAGCAGTACTGCAAGCAATATCATAACAGCAAATATGAACGAGGGTTTTATTATCAGCGGAGTAATTTCAATATGGCGGCAAAAAGGAATACAAAGGCCACGCCACTAGGCAAACAAATTACAGCCCCTATATTTTTTAAACCTAGTAGAGGGGAAAGATCTCCAGAATCACTCTCACCCAGATCTGAAGGAGGGCAGGCTGATACAATAGGTGAATTAGCGGAGTTAAATACTCAGGCCCCACTAACAAGAGCTGATTTGGACAATCTGGTATCAAAACAAGATATCTCCAGTAATTTTGAGAGTCTTCTTGAGAAGATGGAAACCTTACAAAACACAGTTACCAGTAGCCTAAATGACCTTAAACAAGAGTTAGGGGACCTTGGATCCAGAGTAAACTCTCTTGAAGAGAATTGTGATGCTTTGGCGGATGGATTAAATGAAATTGTAAACCAGTCACAAGCCCAGAGACAAGACATAGAAGATATCTATGATAAGTTGGAAGATTTGGAGAATAGGAGTCGTCGTTGTAACATAAGGCTGAAAGGTGTGCCAGAAGCGGTGACTCCTAAAGAATTGAATAACTATCTGAGCAACTTATTTCATGGAATCACGGGAAGTGAGGATGAAACTAAATTTCAAATGGAAAGAGCTCACAGAGCATTACGACCGAAGCCTAAGGGAGAAGAACCACCGCGAGACATAATTATTAAAATGCTCAAATATCAAGACAAGGAAGAAATACTGACAGCAGCCAGGAGAAATCCTACATTTAAGCACCAGGGAAATGTGGTGCAGTTTTTCCAGGACTTATGTTTAAGAACTCTGCAGAGAAGGGGTGCCCTTAGGCCCTTACTTCGCAACTAAGGAAAGCCCAAATACCATACAGATGGGGCTTCCCTTTCGCTCTGCATGTAACTTGGGAAAACAAAGTGTTATCTATCAAAGAGCCGGAAGAAATGCCGGACATATGCAGAAAATTGAAACTAGACACTCTAGACATGCCTCAACAACACGCCTCAACAAGATCAGGGGAGAAAGAAAGACCACCTTTCCAGAAGAGATGGGCCAAAATGCCGGAAAAAAGGCGGAAAACCTGAATTTATCGAGGTCACCTTTCTAAAAGAAGGTGGAAGAGAAGTGGATTACAGGTCTAGAGAAGGTTGGGGATGCCCCGATCTTTTCGGAGGATACATATTCTTCTAAGCATAGGAGAATTAACATTGGCTTTTCAAGGACAGTTCCAGTCATCGGACAGATGAGTATAAGTTTATGTTGTTTAAAATGTTTTGTTTTATACTTTAGGCTACAGGGACAGAAAAAAAAGGGTCTGTTCTCTTCTATTCTTTAAAAATATGGTACAAACTATTTGGACTGTTGCAAAGGATATGGACATAAAGGGTGATGAAAGACGTTACTAAAGACAATGAATGAACACCCTCTCGTACAGAAACCAATAGATGCTTAGATTAAGGGGGATGACCACCACTGTGACTCCAATAGAGGAGGACGCAGGATGTTTTAAAGTAACTGTTTGTGCTGCCATTCATAGCATAAAGACACTCTAGCTGAGATAAGTACTAACCAAAAGGTTAATAAGTAAGGTTAAAAAGAAACATTATTTACACTGCCTGTGTAGGTAATTATAATGTATTATGTTGTTATTGCAATGAAAGTTATTGTTTATATGTTATGTTTGGGTTTGTTTATAAATGTTTATTACCAGGGGATGCCAGTTAAAAATAGTGATGTGACCGAGAAGGTGCTGAGGTCAAGAGAAGAAGGTAGATTGAGGTTATATGATGGACGGGGCTCTTTCCACACACTAGATATTCATATACAGGCAGAAAAGGGAAAACAGAGAAGGGGGAAGAAACTGAATAATAATGGCGCATAACTTTGTGCTCCTCTCGCATAACGCGAGAGGTCTCAATACAGACATCAAAAGAAAGACGGCCATGTCACAGTACCTGAAAAATAAAGCTAAAATAATTTTTTTACTAGAGACGCATTTTGTAAAATTAAAATATTCCCAAATTTTGGTCGCATCACTTCCCATCCCATTTTCATGCTACGGCAGAAACTAAAAAAAGGGGGGTATCAATTTTGATACATAGATCATTAGATTTTGAACTGGATAAGGTGATAAGGGATAATGAGGGACGATATGTGGTAGTCCAGGGAGCGATACAGGGCACAAAGGTAACGTTATGCAATGTGTACGCCCCAAATGAGTCACAGAATCTGTTCTTCTCGGGGTTATCTGCAATGCTTACACAATGGTCACACACTAGATTAATAGTAGCTGGGGACTTTAATGTAAATATGTCTTCTTTTGGAGGACCGGAGATTTCAAAAATTTCAAGCAAACAACATAGACATAATAGTGTTATCAAATCAATCCGGGGCTCATTGGAGGAGCAGGGTCTGATTGATTCTTGGGAGGCATTGGGAAACTCGACACATGACTACACTTACTATTCACCAGCCCACAAGACGTACACGACACTTGACTATATATTTGTCAGTCAGATTTTGGTCCCGAACTTAGTAACATCACAAACACAAACTTGTGTCTGGTCTGACCACTCGCTAATACTTTGGAACTAGCGGGGTTAATACACTTCTCCAGACAAAGATCTTGGACCTATAATCCGACTTTGTTGAGGGATCCTGAGATATTTGGTAGGATACACACAGCATTGTCTGAGTATTGGGAGGTAAATGGAAGATCAGTGGACAATCCGTTGGTGGCTTGGGCGGCTCACAAAGCTGTAATGAGGGGACTATTGATAAAGGAAAAGGCATTGCAGACCAAAAAAATAACGGCACTAGCTACTACACTAACGAGGGAAGTAGAACAATTAGAGATAGAACATCAACGTACATTATCTGAAAGGATATATAAGAGTCTGGTTTTAAAAAGAAGGGAGTTAGCAACTTTGTTAAATGATGCCTCAGTGAGAGCTGCTATGCAGCTGAAAGCTCATTACTTTGTGTTTGCAAACAAGCCGGACCGCTACCTAGCGCATAAATTGAGGGAGAGGAATAAGTTCTTCTCAATTCCTAAGCTAGTCACTCCAAGAGGGGTGATGACCACAAACCCACAAGAAATAGCAGATAGTTTTGCGCAATTCTATGAACAACTGTATGATGGAAATAAAGTTAAGGGGGATAATATAGATACCCAGATGGCCGAGTTTCTTGACAGCGCCAATTTGAAAACTCTATCGGAGGTGGATCTAGAAAACCTCAATGCTAAAATTACCATAGGGGAGGTAGCGGGAGTAATCAAGGACTTAAAAGTGGGCAAGGCAGCAGGTCCGGACGGACTGATAGGTGAATATTATAAAGTATTTAAGAAAGAACTGACGCCCCACCTAACTAACGTATGTAATGGGATTATGGAAGGCAGGGAGGTACCCCAAGAAATGCTCCAAGCAAAGATTATTGTGATTCCCAAAAGCGGTAAGAACGTAAAGTTATGTCAAAATTATAGGCCTATTTCCCTGATCAACCATGATATTAAAATGTTTGCTAAGATTATGGCCAATAGATTGAAAAAGATTTTACCCACGTTGATCCACCAAGATCAAGTGGGGTTCATACAAAATAGGGAAGCGCCAGACAATGTCAGACGAACACTTACTTTATTAGACTATTTGAAGGCAACGGAAACTCCAGCTCTATTCCTGACGTTAGACGCAGAAAAAGCATTCGACAGGGTAGACTGGAAGTTCATGTTTAAGGTTCTAGCGGCAATGGGCTTTAGGGGGGCATTTACACAGGCGTTAGAGAGTATATACTCAAACCCGACGGCAGTGGTGGGGGCAGCGGGATATATATCAAGACACAGACATTAAGAACGGAACGCGGCAGGGCTGCCCACTGTCGCCGCTAATATTTGCAATATGTATTGAGCCGCTAGCAGCAACTATTAGGAATATGAAAGAAATAAAGGGAGTACAAATAGGAGCAACTGAGTACAAAACAATGTTATTTGCGGATGATGTCTTGTTGACAATCACTAAACCGCTAAGCTCGCTACCGTATTTATACAAGGTTCTGGGAGAGTACTCGGCAATCTCAGGGTACAAAATAAACTCTGACAAATGCGAGGCACTGGCGATTAAATTACCCCCACATACTAAGAAAACAATTGAATTGAACTTTGCATTCTCTTGGGCGCATAATTATATTACATATTTGGGGGTCAAGATAGGAGACAATCTGACGGATCTGTATAAAAATAATTACATCCCCGTATATAAAGCGATTAGAAACGACCTGAGGAGGTGGAGAAAGTGTAATTTTTCGTGGTATGGAAGACTTATGTCCATAAAAATGAACGTGCTTCCAAGATTGATGTATCTGTTTAGGGCCATACCGATTAACATCCATTTTCCGGACCTGGGGTACTTACAGACTGAGTTGCTGAAATTTTTAAGAGGGGACGGGAGACCGAGAATAGCTGCTAAGGTATTAACATTGCATAGACAAGTAGGGGGAGTAGGATTGCCAAATTTAATAGAATACTATCAAGCCTCCAGGCTGGCGCAGACGGTTATCTTAGGTAAACAACAGAATGAATTGGTGTGGCCGCAAGTAGAGGCAGATATAATGGGATGTTCGAGAGCAGCGGATATCTTATAGGAACCTGAAAGAGGTAGGAAAACAAGGGAATATAGGTCACCAATAACGCTGGAGGCAATAAAGCTATGGGAGGGAATTGCGAAAAAGATGCAATTGTGTAGATCTGAATCTCTACTGAGACCGGTTAGGTTCTTGCTACCTACGGACCTAAGAAAAGTAATGGATAAATGGGCAAACAAGGGCCTATATAGAGTGGCTGACTTTCTTTCAGGTGCCAAAATGCTCACATTTAACTCCATTAGGGATCAAATAAACCCAGAGCAATTGCACTGGTTTATGTATTTTCAAATTAGTTCAGCTATAACAACATATCTGTCGCATAACCAAAATCATCAGCTCACAGAGTTGGAGAGAATGATAATGAGCCCTAATAGAGGGAAAAAAATGATTTCCAAAATATATATCTTAATTCAGAAAGCTACACGCGATCACGAGTTAGCAATGACAGAAAGATGGGAAAGAGACACAAGGGAGGAGTGGGGAGCAGATGAATGGAATGAGCTAGTGTTGAACTCTTATAAGGGCCTGATTAGTGCAGACATGAAGGAAAACTGTTTAAAGGTGATGTTTAGATGGTATTTAACTCCTGAGAGGACAGCTCACTTCTGCAGGGGATTTGATGGATTCTGCTATAGGGGTTGTCAAGTGAGTGGCACATATAAACACATGTGGTGGGACTGTCGGGAAGTTCAGCCACTATGGGGGAGACTATCCGAGCTAATAAGCAAATTGTTAGACGAGAGGGTGAATCTCACATGACACAAGCTTTATTGCACGACAAGGTGAAGCCATTTAACACGGCAATTAATAGGTTTATTAGAATACTATGCACATGTTTAAGAATTTGCATAGCCAGGCACTGGAAGGTGGGAGCGCCCTCATGGCAGGAAGTGATAGGGAAAATTACAGAGACATACACAATGTCAGAGTTGGCCACATGGTCACAGGGTCAGACAGAACAGTTCCACAAGACTTGGTTCTAATGGGTGCTAAGGACTGGGAGCTAAGAAAGACGGACTGTAAGGAGAAAATAATGTATCAGATTAAAATGAAGAAACCTGCGTCCTGACTAAGTGATTTACCTGTAGTCGAGGGAGTAGAGGAGGCAAATGGTCAGTCACTACGAGAAATTCACTAGGTGTAATAGTATAGTAATGGCATCTCCTGGTAGGGAGTGGGTGGGTTTGGGTGGGGGGGGGGGGAGGGAAGATAGTTAAACAATATGTACCTGGGGGAGTAAGACTTATGTGGGTTGATGGATTCAAGAAGTCATAATGCTGTGAGATCTAGGTGACTTGAAATCTGATTAAGTCTCATATTGTAACGACCTTAATAAGAACCCTGATGTACAAAGAGGGCAAAGGGAAGAGTATTGTTTTGTTTTACTGTTGTTGTAACCAAATAAAAAACATTTCAACATAAATATGTTGATTTTCTTTGTTCAAAAAAAAAAGTGGAGCTCTTTAAATGTTAAAATGAAACTAATAAAGTGATATCAGTTGTGTATTCTGTTCCTTTCTACTGAACCTTCTAAACTTATATCAAATTAAAAAGACATTAAAGGGACATGAAACTTTTTTTTTCATGATTCAGATAGAACATGTGGTTTTAAACAACTTTCTAATTTACTTCTATTTTCAATGTTTCCTAGTTCTCTTGCTATCTTTTGTTGAAAATCAGGGACCTATGCTCAGGAGCGTGTATGTTTCTGGAGCACTAAATGGCAGCAGTTTTGCAAGAATGCTATCCATTTACAAGAGCACTAGATAGCAGCACTATCTCCTGTCATGTAGTGCTCCAGACCACTACCTAGGTATCTCTTCAACTAAGAATATCATGAGAACAAAGCAAATTTGATAATAGAAGAGGAAATGTTCTGTCTGAATCACAAGACATTTTTTTGTTTTCATATCCCTTTAAAGGGACAGTAAAGTCAAAATTAATATGTAGCAATTCAGATATATCACACAATTTTAAACAACTTTTCAATTTACTGTATTCAAATTTGCTTCATTCTTTTGGTGTCCTTTCTTGAAAGGTAGGCTAAGGAGCAACCATGCACTGCTGGGAGCTAGCTGAACACATCCGGTGGGCCAATAACAAGAGGCATGCATGTGCATACACCAATAAACAGCTAGCTCCCAGCATTACATTGCTGTTCCTAAGCCTACCTAGGTATGCTCTTCAACAAATGATACCAAGAGAATAAAACAAATTTGATTAAAAAAAAGGTAAATTGGAAAGTTGTTTAAAATGATATGTTCTGTATCCTGAAAGTTTAATTTTGACTGTGCTGTCCCTTTAAACTGAGCATTGAACGCATTGTAATATACATTTATTATTAACTCCTACTTGATTTACTCCCTAGAGAGGCTAAAGCACACGTTCTGTAACCTAAGTATATTGTAAAATACAGCAGATTTCCTGACAGTGCTATGTACTACATGATTGCTTAGAGCAGTACACAAATGTATTTACAGTTAGTTCTTACTGGTCACAATCAATGCCGAGCCAGGATTTTCAAAATGTTTATTACTGAGTTGCCAAACTCTGCACAATATTATCTTTAAACTCATTTATTGTGTTTGTAGATCTTTTGCTATTCGGTACTTAATTGTGGATATATACTATTCCCTTAAAGGGACAATATTACAGTAAACACCTTGAGAATTTTATATAAAATGCTTAGTTATGCATAATAAAAAAAACTTTGCATTATATTTGAATTCTTTATTTTGCCCCTTTTTACGTAATGTAGCTCTGAAAATTGAGCAGTTTCTAATTCAGTTTGATTTCACACATACAAAAAATCTTGAGGTTTTTTTTTCTAAGCTATTGCAACCAATAGCAAGTCACTGGATACATTTTGAATTTTTGAAACAGAAATAACCACGTAACATTAAAAAAAAATACAGTTAATTATGAAAACAAACATTTTGATGATAAAGGGAATTAATTGCAATGGATGGTTAACAGGGTTAGGCGTTAACAGTGTTTTGGGTTCCTGGTTGTTTAGCAGCAAATATTTTATATTAATATTAATATCATTAATAGTGTTAAGGAGATGAGTTTTTTTAAGCAGGACTTATTTACAATGGGAGTATGGCATTTAAGGGTTAATTGTGTTGCTAAATCTGAGCTTTTAGGGGTTAATAGTGGGGCTTAATTGCAATGAGGGTTTGGAAATATAGGGGTTAATAACAGCTGGAGTTTTAAAGGTATAGATTTATTGTGCTAGGGGACTGGTTTAAGGTTTAATGCTATGGGAGATATTGGCTGTTTAGGGGTTTTTGGTGGTGTTATCGGACACTTTGCAGTGCTGTCAGCACTACCGATACCACTTGTACTATTTAAATAAAATGTAGATTTATTTACAATGTATAAAAATAAAAACTGCTAATGTAATACACAATAGGAGCTGACGTTAAAGGGAAATTAAACCCATTTTTTTTATTTCACGATTCAGATAGAGAATAACATTTTAAACAACTTTCTAATTTACTTCTATTATCTAATGTGTTTCATTCTCTTGATATTCCTTCCTGAAAAGCATATCTAGATAGGCTCAGTAGCTTCTGATTGGTGGCTGAACATATTTGCCTCATGTGATTGGCTCACCCATGTGCATTGCTATTTATTTAACAAAGGTTATCTAAAGAGTGAAGCAAATTAGATAATAGAAGTAAATTTAAATGTTGTTTAAAATGGTATTCTCTGTCTGAATCATGAAATTATTTGTTTGGGTTTAATGTCCCTATAACCTCTTTAGGGTCATTATAAGTGATCTCTTGATAATTTTCTAAAAGTACTCCAAATGCCCCCAAAATAGAGGGTCTTTTTTTCTGGAAAAGAAATGTAGCATTTAAAAAAAAATTAAAAAAATACTGCACTATGCAGTTTTAAGGGGTTTAACCCCTTAGTGACCAGAGCACTTTTCCATTTTCTGTCCGTTTGGGACCAAGGCTATTTTTACATTTCTGCGGTGTTTGTGTTTAGCTGAAATTTTCCTCTTACTCATTTACTGTACCCACACATATTATATACCGTTTTTCTCGCCATTAAATGGACTTTCTAAAAATACCATTATTTTCATCATATCTTATCATTTACTATAAAAAAAATTATAAAATATGAGGAAAAATGGAAAAAAACACACTTTTTCTAACTTTGAACCCCAAAATCTGTTACACATCTACAACCACCAAAAAACACCCATGCTAAATTGTTTCTAAATTTTGTCCTGAGTTTAGAAATACCCAATGTTTACATCTTCTTTGCTTTTTTTGTAACTTATAGGGCCATAAATACAAGTAGCACTTTGCTATTTCCAAACCATTATTTTTCAAAATTAGCGCTAGTTACATTAGAACACTAATATCTTTCAGGAATCCCTGAATATCCATTGACATGTATATATTTTTTTTTAGAAGACATCCCAAATTATTGATCTAGGCCCATTTTGGTATATTTCATGCCACCATTTCACCGCCAAATGCGATCAAATACAAAAAATTGTTCACTTTTTCACAAATTTTTTCACAAACTTTCAGTTTCTCACTGAAATTATTTACTAACAGCTTGTGCAATTATGGCATAAATGGTTGTAAATTCTTCTCTGGGATCCCCTTTGTTCAGAAATAGCAGACATATATGGCTTTGGCATTGCTTTTTGGTAATTAGAAGGCCGCTAAATGCCACTGCGCACCACACGTGTATTATGCCCAGCAGTGAAGGGGTTAATTAGGGAGCATGTAAGGAGCTTTTTGGGGTAATTTTAGCTTTAGTGTAGTGTAGTAGACAACCCCAAGTATTGATCTAGGCCCATTTTGGTATATTTCATGCCACCATTTCACCGCCAAATGCGATCAAATTAAAAAAAACGTAAAATTTTTCACAATTTTAGGTTTCTCACTGAAATAATTTACAAACAGCTTGTGCAATTATGGCACAAATGGTTGTAAATTCTTCTCTGGGATCCCCTTTGTTCAGAAATAGCAGACATATATGACTTTGGAGTTGCTTTTTGGTAATTAGAATGCTGCTAAATGGCGCTGCGCATCACACGTGTATTATGGCTAGCAGTGAAGGGGTTAATTAGGTAGCTTGTAGGGAGCTTGCAGGGTTAATTTTAGCTTTAGTGTAAAGATCAGCCTCCCACCTGAAACATCAGACCCCCTGATCCCTCCCAAACATCTCTCTTCCCTCCCCTACCCCACAAATGTCCCCGCCATCTTAAGTACTGGCAGAAACTCTGCCAGTACTAAAATAAAAGGTATATTTGGGCTTTTTTGTGCATTTTTTGTTAGCATATTTACATATGCTTCTGTGTAGGGATCCCCCTTAGCCCCCAACCTCACTGATCCCCCACTAAATAGCTCTCTAACCCTCCCCCTCTGACTTAATGTGCGCCATCTTGGGTACTGGCAGCTGTCTGCCAGTACCCAGTTTAGTGAAAAAAAATGCTTTTTTTTTAATAAAATATGTCCCTTTTCTGTAGTGTAGCTTTCCCCCCCCCCAAGACCAACCCCCCACCCCTTCCAGATCCCTTAGATGTTTTTTAAAAAAAGTTTATTTATTTTTTTTTTTACTTTTCCTTTTCTACTTTTCTGTAGTGTAGCGGTTCCCACCCGCTCCCGCCCCGTGCACGCGCCCGCCCGCCACCCCCCGTGCACGCGCGCGCGCCCGTGCGCGCCCCCCAACGATCACGATCCCGATCCCGCCCCCCGTGACGTCACGCGCGACACCGATGGCCGCCCACCCGCCTCCCAATTCGGCTCCCACCCACCAACGATACCGGCCATCGATGTCCGGTGCAGAGAGGCATCACTGCAATAACCGGAAAGCAGCTGGAAGCGAGCAGGATCGCTTCCAGCTGCTTTCCACACCGAGGACGTGCAGGGTACGTCCTCAGGCATTAACTGCCTTTTTTTTTGAGGACGTACCCTGCACGTCCTCGGTCATTAAGGGGTTAAAGTTGGCAGGAGTGGGGTGTTCGAAAGAAAAAAAACAGCACTGAAAAATGCCTTTACATTGCGGTCTATGGTAACTGTGTGTTCCCAGTAAATATATATGTATATGCTTATATACATATATATGTATGTGTTAATATGTGTATATACATATATATTTATGTGTTACTATGTGTATATACATATATATTTAGGTGTTAATATGCTTATATACATATATATGTATGTGTTAATATGTGTATATACACATAAATATATGTATATATTCATATATATTTAAAATTGCTGCCCATCGCTGCACGACTTACCCACCTTCGCTGCGTATGATAGCATGAGAACGCTATGGAAGTGCACTCTTGTGATCACAATGCTTCCATGCAATGCAAACGTTCACATTGCACCTCACTTGTAATACCAGTGCACATTAGCATGACCTGGTATTACTAAGTTGAGGGCAAATATCGCTTTTTGCCCTTTGTTGGGACTGATTTACATTCATTGATCGTTTATTATCTTTTATTATACATTTTCAGTATCACATTTATTATCAGTGTTTTTATTTTTATGCTGCTGCAATTAATCACCATTTTTGCAGGGATTCTCTGTATCTTACAGGGGCAAGCAACGCTTCATTTTAATAATAAGGCATCTCTTGTCCCTGTAAGTTCCCTGGGGGGCGGAAACGGAAATATTGACTTTCAAATACCTCCCCCAGCTCCAGGATCACAACCTGTAATTCCCTGAATCAGCAGAGTTCCTGGTTGTCTGTGGTAATGTCACCAAGAGGAGACATAGTGACCTCAAGGGTATTTCCTAAAAAGGGCCAGCAATGGGGAAGAACAGTCTCCTCCTGTGGCAGCAAAGACGGGGGGGGGGTCCCTAGGATACGAATTAGAAGGCGGACATGCCAGGATAATGACCTGTGGTGGGATGCGCATATCGACAACAAATCAAACTTTTAAAGTGTCAAGGCACAACTACACTGTTGCAAAGGTTATAGCTTTAAATAGGGACAGTAAAGTCAAAAGTAAACTTAAATCGATTGTATAGGGCAGTGATGATGAATCTTGGCACTCCAGAAGTTTCAGAACAATATTTCCCATGATGCTTAGGAAACTCTGAAATCCAGTCGAGCATTATGGAAAATGTAGTTCCGAAACATCTGGAGTTCCAAGGTTCACCATCACTGGGATAGGGCATACAATTTTAAAAACTTTCCAATTTACTTCTATCATCAATTTTGCTTCGTTCTATTGGATTTAAAGGGATATAAAACAAGTTGGGATAGAGACACAAAATGTACTTTAATTACTTTACCTGCAAATTTGTACTGCAGTGCCTCACCATTAACCCTTTCTTTTTAGTTTCTGAATTGTAAAGCTCTAACTCTCCCCACACATTTCCTTCTATGGCTGTATCTATCTCTATTGTTGTTTTGGTAGAATGCAAAAATGAACAGGGATTATCTGCTGGAGCATGCCTAGAACCTGTGAACTCAGTTGAAATACAATGCCTGTGTATAAACACTAATAAGGGGGGGAGTAGACTGCTCCACACAGAATGACTTTGTAACTAATTTTGCTTATGTTTGAAAATTATTTTAAAATACTTGACACCAATTTTTTAAACCATTTTTTATGCAAACTATTTTACTTAAAGAGACAGTCTACACCAGAATTTATATTGTTTAAAAAGATAGATAAATTTGAAAGTTTTTTAAAATTGCATGCCCTATCTGAATCATGAAAGTTTAATTTTGACTAGACTGTCCCTTTAATTAACCCTTTTAGGATATGCACAGATCTCAACATGTTTTATGGCACTTTAAAGAGTTATCCTAGGTGAGCTCAGGAGCGTGCACGTATCCATAGCCATCTGGCAGCAGTGTTTGCAACAATGTTTATAGCAATGTTATAAAGGCAAAAACTTCTGCCATAGAATGCTACAGGCACTCTATAGCAGCAGAGTTTGCAAATATGTATAACATTGCTATAAACATTGTTTCAAACACCGCTAATGGCACGTGCACACTTGAGCTAGAATTACTGTTTAACAACCAATAACAAAAGAACTAAGCAAAATTAATAACAGAAGCAAATTAGAAAATTGTTTAAAATGAAATGTTCTACCTAAATGAACATTTAATTTTACTGCTCCTTTAATAGTCACCATAAAGAATAAAATGTGTTTTTTATCATATCAATATGAGCAAAGAGTTTCCATCTATAAACCAGGTAATTATCAAGCACTTAATTTGACTCAATCTTCCCACTGGTATTTTGGTTCTTATCTAGTAATCAAAAATGCCCATCAACTATACAAAGTCCTCAACTGCACTGCTCCCCTCTATATCTCAGACCTCGTCTCCAGATACTCTCCCTCCCGTCCCCTTCGCTCTGCTCATGACCTCCTACTCTCCTCCTCTCTTGTCACCTCATCACACTCCCGTTTACAGGACTTCTCCAAACTGGCTCCCATCTTGTGGAACTCTCTACCTCGCTCCGCAAGACTCTCCCCTAGTTTTGAAAGCTTCAAGCGCTCCCTAAAGACTCTACTGTTCAGGGATGCTTACAAGCTACACTAACCTTTCTTTATACCAGTTCCTCTCCTCCATTGCTATCCCTTGAACCCCCTTAGCATGTAAGCCTAAGAGTCCAGCTGTTTGTAGATCACCTTCTTAAGAGCTGACTACAACAGTGCAACTCTTGGCAGGGCCCTCTACCCAATTGATCACTATAAATGTTTTGTTGTAAACCACCTATGTTTATAGCGCTGCGGAATCTGTTGGTGCTCTACAAATAACCGATAATAATAATAACCAATCAGAAAATGAGCAAATTGTTAATTTAACCCCTTACTCATAAGACCGGTCCATTGATAGCTCCTCCCTTCTTAAGTCAAATAAAAATATATAGATTTTTTATTTATTTTTATTGAAGAAAGCAACCTACAATGTAAAACATGAAGGTATTATCATAATGACAGTATATCATAACTAATACAGAGGTCATCCTATATCATATTAATGTTGTCAACACACTTATTCCCAAAGTCATTAAATAGGAGCGAGGTAAAGTAATGCCTCTTTATATAAGAAGAACAAGAAAATATGAATAATATATCCAATTATCAAATACCCTACTCTGGTATACAACCATGTTATAAATCTTCAGACATTATTACTGCTTTTTAAAATGAAAAATCTAAATTTGAGCAGTATTGTGTCTCATCACTATAAAGGTCTAAAAAGTAACACTGATTTATTGTCAACAAAATAGATTTTTCAAGTAACAATGTTTAACAGTATTAGAGATATGAGAGGGCACAGGAGAAGAGACAAGGACTAGTGGGAAAAAAAAATAATGTTTCAGTGATAGCATAGAAGAAGAGAGAAAAAAGGGGGTAGGGACAGCTATACCCGTTGTCTCTCCCTTGTATTGTCCACTGCGAGGAATACAAAAAGAGGGAGCTAAAGTTATATTAGTTTGAGTGTTAAGCAAAAACAACCTTTTGTTAAAGGGACAGTCAACACCAAAATTGTTATTGTTTAAAAGATAGATGAAGCCTATACAACCCATTTCCCAGCTTTGCACAACCAACATTGTTATATTAATGTGCATTATAACATTTAAACCTCTAAATTTCTGCCTGTTTCTAAGCCACTAAAGACAGCCTCTTATCACATGCTTTTTTATTTGCTTTTCACAACAGGGGCATGCTAGTTCATGTGAGCCATATAGATAATATTGTGCTCACGCCCGTGGGTTGTGGCAGTGGTCATGTCATCAGGGGGCTGACAGAAGAGGCTTAGAAACAAGGTAATCACAGAGGTAAAAAAAGTGTATTACTATAACCATGTTTTCTGTGCAAAACTCAGGAATGGGTAATAAAGGGATTATCTAGCTTTTTAAACAATACATTTTTTTGTGTTGACTGACCATTTAAGACAGATATTGTATCACACAAAGCCCAGGTGGCTATATGGGTATCTAGTGTGCCTTGAGTAGAGTGAACAAACTCCTCCATTTTACTAATATAATCCAAAATGTCTATGAAGGCAATTTCTCCTAAAGCCAGGCTCTCGCTAATGATAGTTTACATGCCAAAAAAATAATAATAATAATAAGTAATGATCTCTGTTCACATTTCAATTTATTCAAGCCATGGTGAAAAAGGGTTATAGAAGGTCGAAATATATAGACATCCAAGTTTGGAACATACCTACAGTATATAACTTTGTTCCATAGTGGTTGGCTCTGTGGGCAAGTTCACCACAAAATGGATTGGAGTGCCTAACATTCTGTCACCGTCTCCAACATTGGTCAGTTATACTAGAAGATTTTTTAGGTAATAGTTGTGGAACCATATGCTATGTAACTAGCAGCTTATGATATATTTCATTTAAGGTAGTGCAATGTATAGCTTTTTTAGTGTGGACTATGGCCTTTTGTCATACTGTATATGGAATGTCAGATCTCTCTCCCATTGGGTGATGATATGTAACAAATTTAAGACAATTTAGTAGAAGTACATAGTGTGTTGTAAGATGCTTAAATACATTTATTTTATTCTTTGTATGAGGGGATATAAGTACTCCCCTCATAAAATACTTATTTTTGAACATAATTACTGTAGATTAGGTTGCCTTTTTGGTATGATATCAACAATACATTTTTAAAATAGATTATTAACAAAATAATAATAAATATATATCTTGCATACACTGTATATATCTATCAGTTATGCCAAATACATTGCTCCTCCAATTGGCCCATGTAAAAATATTCATGTTAAGAGGTTGAAATTAGGATCCATTGTGATACCAAATATAATTATATTAAAAATACTGTAATTGGACTTCCAGTGGGCGGCTCTAGAAGATGGCTGTGAGCTTCTGTCGCTCCGAAGAATTCATTTTCTAATCTACACTATATCGCCATCATTCTATGCCATCAGCATCTCCCTTGACAGATAAGCTGTCCGGGAACCTCAAGCAGATAGAAGTAATCCAATATCTTCTTCCCCGGAAGGCATTTGACTTCCCGTCCGCTGACTTTAAAGTAATGGAATCTGAATGCAATGCTGCTGAGCAGATACTGGCGGTTCTTTTGCCTTCATTAGACCATCTATTCCTAAGCTATGAGAGACTGCATGAAGCAGTACAAGCTGTTGGGAGGCCCTGTCCCACAAAGAATGACCAAGCAAACATGTGAACCTGCCTCCAGTACGGAACCTGCATAACTCAATCTCCACTCATCCACAAAGATCCACCGTAACTGACGACTCATCCGTTTTTATTTCGGATCTGGTCGAGAACTCTCCAGTCTATGATATAAAAGAGGGTCTGCTCCCTCTGTCCTTATTTGCAGCGATGACATGCGACCCTGAAGAATCTACTGTGAACTATCCTTCGATCACTTCATTGGAGAACTCGACTCTCACCCAGTGTGTAGAGAGACAGAACACTGGGGCACCACTTATATCTGTCTTGCTATGGAAGCCTTCCTCTACACATAATACACAGCTGGCCTCCGAGATTAGCGGTTGCCCCGCTGATACACTGCTACACTCAACTTCCACCTTGAGGAGAACTCCTACTAACATGCCGTTTGCGATGGCTGAGTGT
This sequence comes from Bombina bombina, assembly GCF_027579735.1. NCBI lineage: Eukaryota > Metazoa > Chordata > Amphibia > Anura > Bombinatoridae > Bombina > Bombina bombina. The sequence goes on from NC_069506.1 coordinate 61,636,635, forward strand.
ATAGGCATGATGTACCTGTCTGCATTCAGAATATGTGAACGCAGTGCAGTTGAGTGCACGCTTCAACGCTCACAGCTTTTTCTGTCAAAGGATATACTCTTTCTAGGTTGCTCTGTATATCAACTAAGAAGACTGACAGACCCATACTATGAACCACATGCTTTATCCAAGGAGGGTGTGGGCTAGAGCGTGTAGATCCTACCCTAGTCGGCTCCTTTGGCTTTTGAGCTAACACACTCTTGCAAACCCGACCGACTAACTTGAACTCTGAACAGTAACCACAGCTTGAATCATGAATGTGATCTACATTGTATGCTAGAATTTGGTAAAGCCCACTACATTGCTCACTTTACTTCATGCATGCATATATTGTTGGATATAAATAAAAATTTAAAAAAATATAAAAAAAAACATTATCTTCCAAAAGAAATGTCAAACGTACTTCTAGGATTTCACATTTAGCAGCTTCTAATCTTACTACAATCCCTGTAGCACGTGGAAAATTAGGACCTTCTCATCACATGCAATCCATATACAATTTTAAGCCCATTGCAATCCTTAGTTACTAATAATATCCCATGGGGCTGATTTATCAGGTTCAGGCGGACAAGATCCGCTGTAGGTGGCGGACAGCTTACACTGTCTGCATTTATAATTGCACAAGTATGTTGTGTGAAATGCTTGCGCAATACCGCCAGCTGCACATTTACATCCAATCGACCGCTAGCAGGGGTGTCAATCAGCCCGATCGTATCGATATCTTATGACTGCTTTTTCTTAACTTAAATTTTCGGTAAGCCGGAAAGTACAGGGGTAGATAGCAGCATCTGCTTCTTGGTAAATCTACCCCATTTGTGTGACTCAAATAAGATTGTATCCCTTTAACCACTGGATGTAGATAAATATCTACATACTGAGAAAAGGTACTAATTAAGGACCCTATACCCAAAGTAATCAGTCTGCATTATGGACTATGGGAAGATAATAGAAACCTTGGGTTTTTGACCATTTAAAAAAACGTTAAAATCCTCCATGTTTAGTATAAATACATTCTTTGCTCTAAGTAACATTCTCCAAGCAGCATCTTCTGATACACCGATGAGATTCTTCTCTAGTCTACTTGCTACTAATATCAATATATAAACAAGCTTGTCTATTTGCAAGACCATACATCCTCAAACATGGATAACTTCTGTAGGCGTGCTTTAGAACAACCAATGTGGATTTCTTGTATGGAAAAGAGAAGCTTCAACAATACAATGTCTAATTTTGGGACATTTAGAGATTATTGTGATTACTTGATTTTAGAGTGTATCCAATATTGCAGTATTAAAAATATATTACTGTCAGGGAACACTGAAGATGTCTTCAAATAATGGATTGAGAAATCCCAGTAGCCAAGAAGATAGGGCTTCTTATTTTACTACTGAATCCTATCAATTTAATTTTAGATCATAAGCTATCTGTACAGAAAGGAAGATTTTCCAGACCATAGCACATCTATATAATACACTATTTTGAATTTAAACAAAACGAAAAGTGAAATCATTCACTGCAAATAATACTAAACTAAGTATAGATTTAATATGGATTAAATATGTTTATAAGACTGTTACCTCCCTTATGTCTAGATTTTTACATTAAGGAACAAACATTTTTAGTAGGAAAAAAAAAATCAGCAGAAGCAGCAATTTAATCTTTTAAAAAAAACTTTAACAGATTGATGTGTTGTAACTGAGATTTTTGTAAAATTAGCAGTGGCTAAATAAAGATGTTAGAAAGATAACATACATATTAAAAAGCAAAAAAGATATTTGAAAGCTTTAACTAAATAAATAATTAAATAATTGATTTTTATTTCACACAGCTTGGAACCTTTATTAAATTTAAATATATATATTATATATATATATATATATATATATATATAATATACTATATTACTAGGTACAACGTTATTCTTGCACTTTACAAATATTGTTCTGTAAATAATTTCCAAACATTTAATCTAATTTAAAAAAAAAATGCTTAACAAGTTGAAACTGGAATATATATAGCTGTCAGTTTCATATATATTTTATTTAAATAAAAAAAAAACGTTATTATGCAGTTAATTGAAAAGCAATTTGTTTCAATTAAACACAAACAAGACAAAAAAATCTATTGAAATTAGAATAAATGTTTTCTCACTATTTGCTATTGTAAAACATATCTTACCTGTTAGGGTCTGAGCATAGATATTCTTGTCTAATGACTTGCTTTGCAAAACTTAGAAATCGTAAGCTCCTCAGCATTGCGGCGATTCATGCATACACTATGTTCTACTATTATGCTACTGATCTAAAAACTGCTTGGAATTAAAGCTATTATTCTACATCACACGTAATACAGGACAATTCAAATAGTACAATGTTTGCTCTTCACAATAATGTGTGCAGCATTTTTTAAGCTGTGTACTGTAACTCTGAAGCAGGAATTTCATTGAGTATTAATGAGAATGTTTCTGCAGGATGTGACTCACACATATAAGAACAGGTGATCTGGCAGTCCTGGGGTGGTGTGAAAGCAAATAAATGGGTAACGAGGAACTTTAGATAAGAAAATAGTTAATAAGAAAATAGTTAATAAGTATTAAACACAAATATCCCCCAACAGTGACTGGATGTTTGTGGTCAGTTTTGTTAAGTCTTGGTCTGCAGATATAGTTTCCAAATGCAGGCTCTTATTTCTACCCTTTCAGGATAAGATACTGTTTGGTCCAGGAGTAGATGCAATCATTGCTACAGTCACTGAAGTTTGAGAACCATTCTTACCTCAAGACAAAAAGTCCAAAGGGAAAAGTAGTCTATTTGGTCAATTTCCTTTTTTTCGTCAGTCCAAGTTCCAAATGACAAACTAAAGCATTTAGGGTCACCCAAGACTTCATGGAAGCCTAATACTGCCTGGTCCAAGGCTAAGCATGCCAAAAAATCCACTCCAGCCTCCAAGTCTGCATGAAGGTGCAACCTCCTTTTCCAAAGGCGATTCTTGAAGAGGGCAGATTGAAGCTGTTTTTTTCAGGAGACGTCTGTAGCAGACACTTGGGTGTTAGAGGTTATCTCAGAGCTACCATATCAGTTTTTGTTCCTTTCCTCTGCGTGGGACAATTCTCCTATCATGAGTTCCCCGAGACCCAGTAAAGGCTAAAACCTTTTTGGCGTGTTTTTCAGAGCTGGAAGCAAAGGGGGTGATTACTCAATTTCCTGAATTTGAACCCCCGGGTTTTATTCTAATCTCTTTAACGTACCAAAGAAAGAGGTTACATTATGCTTCATTCTGAGCCCCAGGACCCTAAACAAATTTCTGAAAGTCACAAATTTCAAGACAGAGACTATTTGCACTATACTTCCTTTAGTGCAAGAGGGACAGTATAAGTCTACCCTAGACCTAAATTATGCTTATTTGCGTATCCCTAATTCATAGGAATGATGTAAAGTTCCTAAGATTTGCTTTCCTAAGCATCAATTTGTGGCCCTCCCATTTGGCATTGCCACAGCCCCTAGGATTTTTACCAAAGGTATTGTTGACAGTGGTGCAAGTTAAAGGCATCTCAGTAACGCCCTACCTAGGCAATATTCTAGTACAGATGCATTATCTTCATTTAGCTGTGAATCACACACAAGCTGTCCTATAATTGCTTCTCAGTCATGGTTTGCACATCAATCTGCCAAAGAGTTCTTTGATTCCTCAAACTCAAGTGTTTCTAGGCTACTGTCTATGCGCAGGGCTGGATTAACCTATGGGCTGGAGGAGCTGCAAGCTCCAGGCCCACACTACTAAATAGGCCAATTTCCTTTTAACTTCCCTAGCCTTTGTAATACTAATACTGTACAATAATTTTTTTTATATGGGGATATTTTTAATGCCAGCAGTCTGCACTGATATTTAGCGGCACCCTTGCCCATTCTCATGTTTATTTCTTTTGTTTGTATTGGTATGACACATTTCACGCAAAACTATAAAAATGAACTGGACAAAATTATTGGCACCCTCAATTTAATATTTGGTCTTAAACCATTTCTGGGTGCTTTTTGAAGTGTGCTTTGGGTCATTGTCCTGCTGTAAGACCCATGATCTCTGACGGAGACCCAACTTTCTGACACTTGGCCCTACATTGCACCTCAGAATTCTTTGGTAGTCTTCAGATTTCATAATGCCATGCACACAGTCAAGACATCCAGTGCCTGAAGAAGCAAAGCAACCCCAAAACATCAGTGAACCTCCACCATGTTTGATTGTAGGGACTGTATTCTTTTCTTTAAAAGCCTCATTTCTTTTTCTGAAAATAGTAGAATGATGGGCTTTACCAAAAAGCTGTAATTTTGTTTCGTCTGTCCACAGCACATTCTCCCAAAAGGATTTTGGCTTCCTCAGGTAAGTTTTGGCAAACTCCAATCTGGCTTTTTTATGTTTCTGTGTCAGCAGTGGGGTCCTCCTGGGTCTCCTACCATAGTGTCCCTTTTCATTCAGATGACAACGTATAGCGTGAGCTGACACATCTGTACCCTGTGCCTGAAGGTCAGCTTGAATTTGTCTGGAAATTGATTGTGGTTCTTTATCCACCATTCAAACAATCCTTCGTTGCAATCTTTGATAATTTTTTCTCTTTCGTCCACATCCAGGGAGATTAGCTACAGTGCCATGGGCTGTAAACTTCTTGACAATGTTGCGGACAGTGGACACAGGAAAATTAAGATCTCTGGAGATAGACTTGTAACCTTGAGATTGTCCATGCTTTTCCACAATTTTTGTTCTCAAATTCTCAGACAATTTGTTGCTGCTCGTTCTCTTCTCCATGCTTAGTGTGGCACACAGAGACACACAACAGAAAGATTGAGTACATTTTTCACAATTTTAACTGGTTGCCGGTGTCAGCACCTGTTAATTAATATAGGTGAGTTTAATTACAAATTACAGCAGCATCACAAACTTGGAATGCAATTATTTCTTACAATTTTGAGAAGGTGCCAATAATTTTGTCCAGTCAATTTTTGGTGCCATACATGTTATGGAAAATAAGTAGCTTGTGGCTGACAGTACTTTCTATATCACCAGATTTTGTTTTATTATTATAGACCGTTATTAACATGATGACTATAAAATATGCTACACATATTTTTGTTCAATACATCAGATTTAACTTATTTTTTGCTTGGACACTGGTGCTCACCCCTACAGTAGTCTAACTGTATCATGTGACATAATGTTGCTAAGATTTCATTACACATGTAGTTTAGCTTCCTATTCAGTTATACATTTCAGTATCTAGCATTATATTATATGATGTATTCATACATTTTACAGGTGTGTGTTTTTGTATATTATAAAGGAATATTAGTGAGCATTGCTGCAGAATATATACTGTGTGTGGCTGTGATTAGTGCACAGATTGTATTTTAAATGGGTAGCAGGATGTAAACTCATAATGCTAATATTTTATACATTATTTAAGAAATTAAATCTTACTAGTACCTGTGTGTGTGTGTGTGTGTGTGTGTCCGTGTGTGCTCTGTGTCCATTCTAATTGAGCAAGAGGGGGTCCATAGTGACACGGACCTCAGGCTGGAATTGTAGGGGCAGCAGTCATAGAAGCACTAAAAAAGGTTGCATAGCCCTTTGTGTCTGTGTGTATATGTTCTGCGTCTCTGTGTGTGTGTTGTGTATGTCCCTATGTGTGTTCTTTGTCCCTGAGTGTGTATGTCCCTGTGTGTGTGTGTATGTCCCTGTGTGTGTGTTCTGTGTCCCTGGGTGTGTATGTCCCTGTGTGTGTCTGTCCCTGTGTGTGTGTTCTGTGTCCCTGAGTGTGTATGTCCCCTGTGAGTGTGTGTTCTGTGTACCTAAGTGTGTATGTACCTGTGTGTGTGTGTATTCTGTGTCTCTGAGTGTGAATGTGCCTGTATGTGTGTTCTGTGTCCCTCAGTGTATATGTACCTTTGTGTGTTTGTTCTGTGTCCCTAAGTGTGTATGTCCCTGTGTGTGTGTGTGTGTGTGTGTGTGTATTCTGCGTCCCTGAGTGTGTATGTCCCTGTGTGTGTGTGTGTTCTGTGTCCCTGAGTGTGTATGTCCCTGTGTGTGTGTTCTGTGTCCCTGGGTGTGTATGTCCCTGTGTGTGTCTGTCCCTGTGTGTGTGTTCTGTGTCCCTGAGTGTGTATGTCCCCTGTGAGTGTGTGTTCTGTGTACCTAAGTGTGTATGCCCCTGTGTGTGTGTGTATTCTGTGTCTCTGAGTGTGAATGTGCCTGTATGTGTGTTCTGTGTCCCTCAGTGTATATGTACCTTTGTGTGTTTGTTCTGTGTCCCTAAGTGTGTATGTCCCTGTGTGTGTGTGTGTGTGTGTATTCTGCGTCCCTGAGTGTGTATGTCCCTGTGTGTGTGTTCTGTGTCCCTGTGTGTATCTATCCCTGTGTCTGTCTGCTGGTTTGTGTGCATGGATGTGTGTGTATCTATCCCTGTATGTGTGTGTGTGTTTATCTATCCCTGTGTCTGTCTGCTGGTGTTTTTATGCATGTACGTGTGTGTATCTATCCCTGTATGTGTCGGTGTGCAGGTATGTTTGTGTGTTTCTAACCCATGACTGTTACTAGGGCTGTGCGATATACCGCGGATGCGGTTTTAAACTGTGATTAACTGCCGCAATTTAAAAAACTGCGAGAGTCCGTGTTTTTTTTTTGGGGGGGGGGGGGGGGGAATTACTCTGATCGTCATGAAAACGAAGGAGGCGTCCTCCAGGAATCCATTGTATGAGAGAGGATGAGAGGCGGACCCGTGGCGGACCTGAGAAGCCTGCGAAATGGCCATTTTTTTTGCAGAGTATGTGTGAGCAGCGGCAACAGTCCTTCATCTGGGAGTGTGGCGGTGGTCTTGCGGCAGCGTGGCGATGGGACATGCGCTCAAAGCTGTGACTCTAAAGTGAGTAGTATTGTACAAAAAGTGCCACTGACTTTTTTTTTTTTTTTTTTAACTTCTGTGAAGTTAAGCTCCATACCACACAAAAGCCGAGGGCTGATTTGACGTGCTCGTGAACGCTTTCCGCTATAGACATCAATGGGGAGAGAGTGTTAAAAAAAAAACTAACACCTGAAGTGCGGAATGGCGATCGCTATAGCGCAACCCCATTGATGTCTATGGGGGAAAGAAAGTTACGTTTAAACCTAACACCCTAACATAAACCCCTAGTCTAAACACCCGTAATCCGCCGCCCCTTACACTATAATAAAGTTATTAACCCCTAATCCGCCTCCCGACATCGCCACCACTATAATAAAGTTATTAACCCCTAAACCTCCGGCCTCCCACATCTCCGCCACTAAATAAACCTATTAACCCCTAAACCTCCGGCCTGATACATAACAAAAAACACTACATTAAACTATTAACCCCTAAACAGCCCCCCTAACTTTAAATTAAATTACAATATAACTATATTTAAATAAATAAAAACTTACCTGTGAAATAAACCCAACATTAAACTATACATTAACCTAACCTTACTAATCTAAAAAAAAAATACCAATTAAAAATCCTAAATTACAAATTAAAAAAAAAAAAAAATTAAAAATGGGTTGCTAAAGTTTTTTTTAGGGTTATGTTTTTTATTTTGGGGGTTGGTTGGGTGGTGGGTTTTACTGTTGGGGGGACTTTGCATTTTTTTACAGGTAGAAGAGCTGGTTAACTTAGGGCGTTTTGCTATGTGGGGAGCTGGAGGTTTAGGGATTAATAGGTTTATTTAGTGGCGGCGATGTGGGAGGCCGGAGGTTTAGGGGTTAATAGGTTTATTTAGTGGAGGCGATGTCGGGGAGCGGCGGTTTAGGGGCTAATAACTTTATTTAATAGTCGTGATGTGGGTGGGCAGCAGATATGGGGTTAATAAGTTTTAAATAGTGTTTGCGATGCGGGAGAGTTGCGGTTTAGGGGTTAATATGTAGTTTATGGGTGTTAGTGTACTTTGTAACAGTTTAGTTATGAGTTTTGTGAAACATTTTTGTTTCGCAAAATCCATAACTACTGCTCTCAGATGGCGGTATGGATCGTGTCGGTATAGAGCATAACTCAAGCATTTTAGCCAGTCTGCACAACCTGTAATACCAGCTCTATGAAAATCCCGCACTCAAACGTCATTTTTTTGAGTGCGGAATGGACGTTGCGTTAATGGCTAGAATGCGTGCGGTATAGGTATACCGCCGCGACTCATAATATGCATTCCTGGCCATTCCACACGCAATGGCCAATTTTTCAGCGGTATAGCTGTACCGCAAAACGTGAAATTGAGACCGTTTTTTTAAGTCTTAGGCTTTCTCTTTTTTTTTGGTGTGGGGTGAATTATATCTACAGAAAAGGGGAACATCTGCAATTTACATGAATTGTTACTAATTTGTGAAATGTACTGCATGTGATTGCTCAGAGGTGCTATTTTACTTGCAAGACTAAACAAAACCTGATACATCTGTAATAAAGTCTAGTCTACAGCAACATAGTCTAGACCCAATACTTATTCTTTATTACATACCAGACAGGCATCTTGCAACGGGTTCCATATCTATGAGCGTGTAAGGAGTACATGAAACTTTTAAATAATGATCATTTGTTTATAGCAAAAATGTCTGCCAAGCTCCGTCCAAAGCTTTCTTCTTGTCCACTTAGCCGTTTTCTTGTATGACAGTTAAGCAGCGCATGTTTAATATTTTTCAGTTAGCCATTTCAATTTGTACAAGCACAAATCAGAATGTGCGAGTAGGAAACATATTTAAGAGTCAATCGTGATAGGACAAACTTAACATACCAAAATATACGCAACATAGGTGGTCGAAGATTGGTGGCCATTTTTTTTTCTAAATGACATGCTTTATCGAAACCATGAAAGAAAAAGGTTAGGTTGAATGTCCCTTTTAACATGGCTTTGTGTGTCCTTCAGCTGTTAATAGTATCTATGCCACGGTTGGAGTTCAGGCTATGCCAAACAATAAGACTTCCATAGTGCTGCTTCATAGAGGTTGGGTCGAAGTGAGACTGTGATTTCAGGTTGCACAGGGCTTTGTCCTATTAATACATTTTGATTTTCTTCTGAAGCAGCACTTAGTGTATTGAAGTTTCACAAAAAAACAAAATTTATGCTTACCTGATCAATTTATTTATTTCTGGACATGGAGAGTCCACAACGTCATTCCAATTACTAGTGGGATATTCACTCCTGGCCAGCAGGAGGAGGCAAAGAACACCCATAACCCCCAGTCATTCCGCTGAAGGGAAATGGAAAAAGAAGATAAAGGTGTAGCAGTGTCTGATGTTTAGTTAAAACTTATTGTCTAATCTAAAGGGTGGGGTTGTGAACTCTCCATGTCCGGAAAGAAAGAAATTTATCAGGTAAGCATAAATTTGGTTTTCTTTCCTAAGACATGGAGAGTCCACAACGTCATTCCAATTACTAGTGGGAACCAATACCCAAGCTAGAGGACACGGAATGAACAGGGAGGGAGAATAAGACAGGCAGACCTAAAAAGAAGGCACCACTGCTTGAAGAATCTTTCTCCCAATGGAAGCCTCAGCCAAGGCAAAAGTATCAAATTTGTAGAATTTGGAAAAAGTATGCAGAGAGGACCAAGTTGCAGCCTTGCAAATCTGTTCCACAGAAGCTTCATTTTTGAAAGCCCAATAAAAGGAGACAGCCCTAGTGGAATGAGCTGTAAGTCTCTCAGGAGGCTGTTGTCCAGCAGTCTCATAAGCAAAACGAATCATACTTCTCAACCAGAGGGAAAGAGAAGTATAAATAGCCTTCTGACCCTTACGCTTTCCAAAGAAACAAACAAACAGGGCAGAAGACTGGCGAAAATCCTTAGTAGTCTGCAGGTAGAATTTTAGAGAGCACACCACATCCAAGTCGTGCAACAGACATCCCTTATGAGAGAGGATTAGGACAAAGAGAAGGAACAACAATTTCCTGATTAATATTTCTACCCGAAACCACATTAGGGAGAAACCCCAATTTAGTACAAAGGACTTGCGCCTTATCCGCATGAAAAATAAGGTAAGGTGAATCGCACTGCAAAGCCGAGAGTTTGGAAACTCTCCGAGCTGAAGAAATAGCAATAAGAAACAAAACCTTCCAAGATAACAGCTTAATATCTATGGAATGCATTGGCTCAAACGGAGCATGCTGCAAAACTCTAAGTACTAGGTTAAGGCTCCAAGGAGCAGCAACAGATTCAAGCACAGGCCTAATTCTAACCAGAGCCTGACAAAAAGTTTGAACATCTGGCACATCCGCCAGACGCTTATGTAAAAGAATAGATAATGCAGAAAACTGACCTTTCAGAGAACTGACTGACAATCCTTTCTCCAGACCATCATGGAGAAAAGACAAAATTCTAGGAATCCTGACCCTACTCCAAGAGTAGCCCTTTGATTACCAGCAATAAAAAGTATTTACGCCATACCTTATGGTAAATCTTATGAGTAACAGGCTTGCAAGCCTGAATCATAGTATTAGTGACAGGCTCAGAAAACCCACGCTTAGCCAGATTAGCATTCAATCTCCAAGCAGTCAGTTTCAGAGAAACGAGATTTGGATGAAGGAAAGGACCATGAGTTAGAAGGTCCTTCCACAGAGCTAACCTCCAAGGTGGTAGAGATGATATCTTCACTAGGTCCACAAACCAGATCCTGCAAGGCCATGCAGGAGCTATTAGAATTACAGACGCTCTCTCCTGTTTGATATGAGCAATGACTCGTGGACGGAGAGCAAACAGAGGAAACAGGTATGCTAGACCGAAATCCCAAGCAACCGCCAGAGCATCTATCAGGGTGGCCTGAGGATCTCTTGACCTTGAACTGTACCTTGGAAGCTTGGCATTCTGATGAGACGCCATCAGATCCAACTCCAGCACCCCCCACTTGAGGGTTAACCTGGAGAACACCTCCGGATGGAGAGCCCACTCCCCAGGATGGAAGGTCTGTCTGCTCAGGGAATCCGCCTCCCAGTTGTCCACTCCTGGAATTCGGATGGCAGATAGAAGACAATTGTGAGCTTCTGCCCATTGCAGAATGCGAGTCACCTCCTTCATGGCCAAAGAACTCTGAGTTCCTCCCTGGTGGTTGATGTAGGCCACTGAGGTGATGTTGTCCGACTGGAATCTGATAAACCGGGCTAAAGACAACTGAGGCCAAGCCACTAGAGTATTGAAGATCGCTCTTAACTCCAAGATATTTATCGGAAGAAAAGACTCCTTGAGTCTATAGGCTCTGAGCCTTTAGCGAGTCCCAAACTGCTCCCCAACCTAGCAGGCTGGCATCCGTGGACACAATTACCCAGGAGGGTCTCTGGAGACAGATGATCCTGAGATACCCATCATGAAAGAGAGAGTCGATTGTCAACTGGTCCAGATCAATCCTCTGGAACAGATCCGAATGCTTTCCATTCCATTGTCTGAGCAATGGAAGTCTGTGGAGTTCCACATTTTATAATACCAGTCATCTGACCTCAATTTCACAGACTTCACAACAATGCTGCTATAAAGGGAAGCTTACAGAATATATATCTGCACAACCATTGCACTTCAAAAGCAACAGAACCTATTAGGTGCATATATTGCAGAGGACAATAGTATACTCTGAACCAGTATACTGTTTGTAACATCACCTTATTACCCACAATTACTGCATCAAAGTTATATTACTTTTGAAGCACAATGGTTTACAGCTGCTTAATCAGTAAGCATTCCTTTACAGCTGTTCAAATGTTAGAAAGCAATAGGACTACTTGAGGATCCAGAAGAAAATCCAGACTTGATGATCTAAAGCTCTCCTCATTGGCAACATTATCTTGTCAGTACCGTAAGGCAGGGCTCTACCAACCCAGGCACCATGGAGACACTGACAACTTAAAAGTAGGCCCTGGCACCCGGGTCCACAAGACATCCATGGGTGCCCCCCCTTCTTCTAGCCGGGCGACACTAGTCACACCTAAAATTTAGCTTCTGAACAAACAGCAAGAGGTAGTTGACACTTTCTGATATGCTCCAGTATACCCAAGGTATCAAATGGCAGTTCGTAGTATAAGGAAACTCCAAAACTGTTATCTGTAACTGTAAAGACACTGTAAATATTTTTGTAGTTTAGGGCAGTCCCAAACTAATCCAAGCAAATTGGGTAGTTCCCAGATCGCTATACAGATTACATGCTATAAGACAGTCCTTGTTATCCAAAGCTGTAATGACTCTGTAAATACTTAGTTTAAGGCAGTCTCAAACCAATCCAAATGTATAAGCAAATTTAGGCAGTTCCCAGATCGCTATGTAGATTCAATGTGATCATATAAGGCAGTCCCAATAACAAGTAGATGTTATAATAAGATATATTTTTGATCGCAGTACGGAAAGACAGACGATCACTCACCCAATGCCAGATGAGAATGTACTCCCAAACCGGTGTGAAGTCGTCAGGTAGTACCCCGCCGTCCTCTACACCAGCCGCCCATGAATCACGATGACGTCAAAAAGCCTACGTCTTGGGAGGGTATTCTCCAAGCCTGACCAGGATTGGGTCCGTGACCGGCTCCGGGAGTAATTGTTGAAACACTTTAAGTGTAGACAGTAAACTGGCAAAGTTAGGAGTGGGTGAATCGTTTGGAGGTAAGCTAGACTGCTTAGGAGTTGTCGTTAGCAGTGTAGAAAGCGGTACTCTTCAACCGCCGAAATGATCCAATAACAAAGAGAAAGGAAACACTGCTATCTAAAGAGGCTCTGATGAAGCGCAGGTACACCTGCGCGAAACGTCTGGTGTTTTATGTCTGTTTATGTCTCTCCTTGTGGACGAATAAACTGTACCTGATTGAACAGCACAAGTATTTGGATGGCAGGGTTTCCTTTCTCTTTGCTATTAAAATGTAGCTTGGTGCGGCTGGATCCTTTCTAGACCTAACATCTATGAAATACAAATCCAACCTTTAGTGTGTTATTATATATATTAGTATATACTTATATTATATATAAGTATGTGTGTAATAAATAAATAAATAAATATATTTATGTATAAACACATATATATTAGGTAAAAATCCCCAAATCCGAGATTCCAAAATACACACTTATTCTGAAATCCAAACTTTTTTAAAATAAAATTATCCAAAAATACTATTTCCCTGTCTGTGTCTCTGATTTTTTCCCATTGTGTTCTAAAATGCAAATAATGGTCTGTATTTATTTAAAATACCAAATATGACCTTTCTGATTATAGTATTGTATTATCATTATGTAGGTACTATGTATACAAAAGTATTTAAAATTATATAAAACAACCTTTAGCTTACATGTATAAAACTGTATTATAATATGTAAATATTGCCTAAATTACATAAGATATTTTTGTTTTCAAAACCTTTTGCAGTCCCAAGCAATTATATATATATATATATATATATATATATATATAAATAGTACAAAAGTCTTAGGTACAGTCTCCCCAAAAGAGTTCAAGATGTGCTTAGTGCAAAGGGAGGTCACACTAAATACTGTACTGACTTTTGCCTGAAGAAGCCATATGGGTGGTCATTAAAACTTTGCTAAAACAACAAATCTAATGGTGGTCTAAGACTTTTGCACAGTACTACAACCTAAATTAGTAAAGATCACTGACATTACAGGATGTTAACGTGAAAAAGAAACGAAATAAACGCAGGAAAGAAGAATTTATAATGATCACAGGAAGTATGATAAACAAATCATGCTTTTGCGTAAAAATTGTGTTATTCTAACATTTTATAATGTCATCTCAAAGGGTTTAATGTCCCTTTAACCTGTTTCATACTTAGAATTGCAGTGACTGGGGTGCCAACTTCACATACCTTACCTTGACTACACAACTCTTCTGCCAGCTCACTCCCTTGACCTTCAACCTACTTATATCACACACCTTTAATATCCACTTTCACCTTTTTGCATATTTGGCAATGTATTTGGGAAACGTTCCTCTATGTTATAATAGAGGATATTTTGTCCACACCCCTGTGTTTTTAATTCTGTAAATTTAGACTAGCCGATACAAATGCTCATGAACTCATATAAGTTTGTCTAATAGACCTCTGGATATAGTCAATATAACCTGCACTTTAACCCCTTAAGGACACAGCTTCAGTTTGCTCAATTGTTTCATGACGGAATAATTCAGTCATTGGTCCTTAAGGGGTTAAAAGGACGTGCTAGTGCAAAAATAAAATGACCTGATGTGTTAGAACATTTTATTATAGTTTTAATTATCGCCATATCTATCTACTAAAGTCTTACAGCAGCTACACAGCTTAGTTCTGAGCAAGGCATTGCTGGTGATTTGTGGGTATATTTGTATGACTCCTAATTAGCTCATCTGCCATGGCTTACTCAGGAATGGCAATGTACTGCGGCTCCTGAGCCAACATTAACTATGTGTTTAATCCATTTGCATATATTAAATAAACAGGATATTTAATTTTTACAGTACCATGACTCTTTACCGAGTAATATCTAAGCTTGAAAATAGATAATACTTATACTTAAAATAAAAGTTTTAAGTCAATTATGTCTGTCATACACAGTCCATAGACACCCCTACTAAATTATTAGGTTCAGGTGTTTCAGCCACACCCATTCTGGAGCTGCTGAATTATGTAGTGTGTAAAAATCTCTAGAGAGTTCCAAACTGCCTCTGGAACAACATCAGCACAAGAACTGTGCATCAGGAGCTTCATGGAATGGGTTTCCATAGCTAAGCAGCTGCAATTAAGCTTCACATCAACATGTGTAATGCATTGTGTTGGCGAGAGTGGTGTAAAGCACACTACTACTGGACTCTGGAGCAATCGTAATGTGTTCTCTGGGAGTCATGAATTGCGCTTCATTGTCTGGCAATTTGATACAAGAATCTGGGTATGGTGGATGGCAGATGAATGCTACCTACCAGAATGCATAGTCCCCACTGAAGTGTGATTTAGGAGGGATAATGGTCTGGGGCTTTCAGGGTTAGGCCCCAGAGAAGGGTAATATTAATGCTTCAGCATACAAAGACATGTGGCAACAGTTTGGGGGAGGCCCTTTCCTGTTCCAGCATGACTGTGCCCCTCTCCATAAAGTGAGGTCCATAAAGACATGGTTTGAAAAAATTTTGGTGTGGAGGAACTCAAGTGGCCTACACAGAACTCAGACCTCAACCCCACTGAACATCTTTGGGATGAAATGGAATGCCGACTGAGAGACAGGCCTTCTCATCCAATATCAGTGCCTAAACTCATAAATGTTCTTTTGACTGAATGGCTCCAAAGTCCCATAAACACACTCCAAAATCTTGTGGAAAGCCTTCCCAGAAGAATGGCGCCTGTTATAGCCGCAAGGGGGGGGGGCAAATCCTTATTAATGCCCATGGTTTTGGAATGGGATGTACAACAAGCTCATTTAGGTGTGATCGCCAAGTGTCCACATACTTTTGACCATATAGAGTGTAACTATGTCGTCTGTCTATTTGTGTAATGTTAACTACAACAATTCCAATCTAAAATCTACAGATAAGTATTAGATACCAAATTAATAGTTTCAAGGACAAGTGCCCCAATTACTAATTTAGCTTATATACTAAATATTATCCTTAAAATTATATTAGTTGACATACATTATAAAAATAACAATATATTTTTATCACAAAGAAAAAAAATCCTTACATTTAGTGATATTACTAGACTATATTATAAAGAACAAACTAAATGTATCTAATATCAGCTTGTGATGCAAACCCTTAACAAATATTATTTCTAAATAATTATAGGCAGGTTAAAAGGAATAGCAATCCTTTCAAAAAAGACATGGAATTTAGTACTTAAAACAATTTATATTCAGATTAAATAATCATTTATTGAATAAGTATATATTTTGTATTTCACATGCGTTTTCCAGGATATCTATAAACTGCAATATAAGTATATCCAATATTTAAACATTCTGTTTGGTGATGATAGATAGATAGATAGATAGATAGATAGATAGATAGATATCCTGGAAAACACATGTGAAATACAAAATATATACTTATTCAATAAATGATTATTTAATGTGAATACAAATTATTTTGAATGCACTGTCTTTTTTTAAAAGATTACTATTCCTTTTAACCTGCCTATAATTATTTAGAAATATTAGTGATATTGTTAGTTCTCCAATAAGCAAAGTTTATTAAGTATGTAAAAATAATTATCTGACTCCTAGGGGAAAAAAAATGTGTGTTCTAATCTCCTGATAACAGCCTAATTTCCCAAGACACTATTCATTAATATGTACAACGTAGCAACATAATGACGCAGCATAAATAGAAACAAGCTCTTGTTTTGTATATTAATTGCCATTTTGGGTGCATTGCTTAAAATCCCATATGGTTAGATAATCCTAATGAATCTAGTTTGCCACTTATAATAATTAACCCCTACATACCAGGGGCAAGTGTTTAAGATTGGAGCAGAGTTCTGATGTAAACACTTGCTTGAAAAACAAAATCACACTATTGATGTCATCACGTGATTTCAAGGCCAGGATCGGATGATGGAGGATTGCCTACGATGCTAGGAACAACCCCAGTTGGATTTCCTATTGACTAAAAGGACGCTAAAAAAGGTAGGACATTCCATGCCACCCTAACAGCATTAACCCCTTCCCATTAGGACTTACCATGCCATCCTAACTGAGCTGGGCTTTAGCGTTGTTAGGCCAGCATGGAACGTCCTAGCCTTTGGCTGTCTGAAGATGTGGTCTGTAGCCGCTTGGTAAAAGGGATCGCGAATTGGAGGGCGTGCCTAGTGTCATAGGCACTCCCCCCTGACCCAATCCCATAATTGAAATCGCACGCTCGCTTGAACGATCGCATGATTTCAATTTTTACTTATATGGTTACATCGGAACTTTGTTCTGGTGTAAACAAATACGTTTTCTCAGAAAGGAGTTAAAGCCGTGAGCTGTTAGGATGGTGTCTATGGGTTAAAGAGACATTGTTGTTTTTCTTTGTAACACCTAAATGATAGTGTTTTATTAATTTTTTGTAATTATGTTTCTGTGGTGCACAAACACACTATTTGGGGGGGTTTTTTATGCTTTTAGGGTGTATCCTTATAATCCAGTGAGCAATATGTCCTTAGCAAAAGTTATCCAAAAAATGTGCATTGCCCCCCGATACGCTCCTTATTAATTTAAATATTTTTAACATAACTTTTTTGCGGAAAAAAAAATACTTATAAATTTTAAGATGTTAAAACAGTGCTCTTTCAAATGCATCATTTATTTTATAAATCTGAAGCACCAGGTTATTTATTTAAAGGTAATTGTCATAAAAAAATATCCTAAATTTGTAAAGGAATATCCTAGATTTTATTTGACACAGAAATGAATGTTTTGCTATCTTGCTTGCTTGTTTATTTGTTTGTTTTGTTTGTTTGTTTCATTTGTTTGTTTGTTTTACGCAATGTAGCATTAAAACCAAAACAAAGAGAAAAAAAATGAGCCGGAAAAGAAGTAAATAATTGTTACAGAGGAAATAACATAAAAACAAGGGACTGGAAAATAGCTGCTTGTGAAAACAGGAATCTTCCAACTGCCGAAGAATATGCCCGATCAGCAAGTAAAAAATGTTTGTAAATTATCCGAAAACAACTAATTTTCTTATCTCTTCTTTTATGTCCAACTTGAAGATCTTAACAAAAGATTATAAAATAAAACAAGTGAAAAATATGGGTAAAATTTTGATAATTTCATTTATAATATAAATATGGCTTCTGGACCATGCAAAAAACGTAGCACTTGGTAGACAGAGCCCAGGATTCTTGCATAAGGATTTAAGCCTCTTGGAAAAGGTTCTCAAGGAGACCAGGATAGCCACATAATCATTAAAACTTCAAGACAAAGGAAGCCTTCACAAATTAAGTTGTAAGCATTCCCAACAGAGTCTAAGGGAATGGCCCCTGATGCCCCTGTTTCTGCGCAAGTCTTCAGGCTCGCCGGAAACAGGCGTTAAGAAGCAGCGGTCTTAAGACTGTTGCTCATTAACATGTCCGCCTGCTCTGAGTCTGCGGACATCAATCCACCTGATCCTATACGATCAGGTTGATTGACACCCCCTGCTAGCGGCCGATTGGCCGCGAATCTGTAGGGGGCGGCATTGCACAAACAGCTCACCAGAACTGTTTGTGCAATGTTAAATGCCGACAGCATTCAGCGATGTCTGGCGGACATGATACACTACAGCGTATCATGTCCGCCAGACATTGGTAAATCGGCCCCTAAGAGCAATTTGAGAGGGAATGGAAAGAGAATGACAAGGTCGTACAATATTTCAAGGAGTGTTGGATACCATGGTTAAGGTGGCGATAAATGAATAACTGATGTCAGAGATATTTTGTCTCTGAGGACTACGGATATTGTTCAGGGAAGGAGGGAAAATCTAACCACCCGGAGTAGGCCATAGCATTATCCCCTAGACTCTCACCCAATGCCCTATGTAAACTGGCCATGCCATAACCCAGGGGATGTACAGAGGGTGATCATGTCTTGCTGCCCTATAGCCTGATCTCTAGATGTGGTCTGTAGTAAGTAGGTTTTATGTATGTGACGCTTTTCATTTTAAATTCTCCACAAATGAGGGAATTATTTATGACAAGTTCTGTTTGTAAATCCAGGTTGGGACATAGTTACATGTGACACCCAGTTACAATTTTATAGTTGTCATTCAACATGTTTTACTAAAAATAAAATAAATATTATTTATATTATTTATTATAAAATAATGTGTTTTTTTTGTTCATAACAGTATGCTGGTACATGTGTGTGTATATATATATATATATATATATATATATATATATATATATATATATATATATATACACACACATACATACATACATACACACACACATACACACACGGCTCAAAATTCCCACTAGTCCACTAGCCATTGGCGAGTGGAAATTTAACAGTGGCGAGTGAAAGCTAGCGAGTTAATGTTGGGCTACTCTACAAATATTATCTAAAGGGATATTATATATCCCTGAAAGGGCAAGGATATGTTATTCCTTTTGGGCTATAAGGACCCCAATTAGTGCTTAGACTGGTACTTCTGAGAGGGTAAACAGTGGCAGAGAGAAATTGGAGAGGAAAAGTGAAAGTGAAGAAAAAGATAGCATTAAGGGCTAGATTTATCAACGCTGAGGCGTACAGGGGCGCGTATACGCACCCCTGTACGCCTCAGCTCGCCTATGGCGGGGCAAAATTACCCGCAGGTAATCAATATTGCACACGAGCGCAATCCCGCCCCCTGCCCGTGCACAGCCAATCACGCGTGGGCAGGAGCTGTCAATCTCCTCTGTCGGACTCGACCGAGGAGATTGAATTTCGTCACAATAGAGGTGGCGTAGATGTTAGGGAAGCAGCGGTCTGGTGACCGCTGCTTGATAAACCCCGGCGAGCAAGTTCTTGAGAGAACTTGCTGCCGTAGGGGCTTAATAAATCTAGCCCTATGAAGGAGTGGAGGGGGAAAAAAAAAAGGAGTTAAGAGACTTGAGAGAGAAGAGAGAAAGAGTGTAAAGAGCACATATGGCCTGAGAGAGAAGGGAGGAAGTAAAAAGAGCGATTGAAGAGAGGAGGGAGTGGAGAAAGAAAGATGAGAGATGATAAATATAAAAAAATGTCCAGGTCTGCTATGACTTCACATTAAAGGGATACTAAATCCAAAAATGTTCTTTAATGATTCAGATACTGTAGAGCAGAGGTCTCCAACCTTTCGGACCTCAGGGACCACTAAACCCCGTGGACCACTAACATGAATTTTTTTTTAAAAGGTACAAACCTCTATAGTGTGTGTGTTTGTGTATATATATATTTTCCATGTGTATCTGCACTCTCAATCCAAAAGTAGTCAGCAACCAGGGTGCTTAGTCAAAATTTCAATAAGTATCCACATGTAAGGACTGCACTCGCTGGATTCAGTTAAATAATAAATGATTTATTCAGTGGTGACGTTTCGGGGTTCGCAGACCGTTGGGTCTGCGAACCCCGAAACGTCACCACTGAATAAATAATTTATTATTTAACTGAATCCAGCGAGTGCAGTCCTTACTTGTGGAGATTATATATATATATATATATATATATATATATATATATATATATATATATATATATATATATATATACACATACATATATATATACATACATATACACACACACACATATGGCAGCACTCACTGGTCCTTTTAAATGTATGTTTTTATTATATATAAAAAACATACATTTAAAAGGCAAGTTGACCTAAGAAGTGCGAGTGCTCTCCAGCTGCCTATATATATATATATATATATACACATACATACACACACATATACGTGTGTGTGTGTATGTATGTGTGTATATATATATATATATATATATATATATATATATATATATATATATATATATATATATATATATATATATATATATATATATACACATACACACACATATATGTACACACATACGCGCACATAACTAGTATAACCATAGCTACATTTACATTATGTATATATTTACAAGAATTCTTTTTTGGAATAAACTAACTGAATGACAGAACTGAGAGAACACTTCCAAATGACAGATGAAGGGTGAGTGCCAACTTTTGAGCTGGAAACAGAGAGGCAGAAAGTGGGAAAAAAAGAATTATGTTTAAAAGGACCACAAGACATCCATGTTACCTCCCCAGTTAGGAAGTATTCAAAACTACTTATGATCATGGACAGACATTGGAGTCATAAATTAAGTTTATATCGGAAATCTCTCAATATGGATGTGAGCTAACCACGACTGATGTTACTGCCAATTACTATAATACTGGTGAGATATGGCTGATCTGCTGGTTGGCAATTACTGGAATTCAGGTGGAATGGCTTTGTGCAACGCAATGTGCGTAGGGAGATCGTAATTTAACTCCTCCTCCGTCAGTTTTCACTAATGTCCAGCTAGGCACTGTATGGAATTGCGGAGCGACGGGGGTGACACCATCAGAAGAGATTAATTCCTGTTTGATGGTGTCACGGACCACCAACATCTTCTCACGGACCACTAGTGGTCCTTGGACCACTGGTTGGCGACCGCTGCTGTAGAACATGCAATTTTAAGCAACTTTCTAATTTACTCCATCATCAATTTTTCTTCGAACTCTTGCTATCTTTATTTAAAAAGCAGGAATGTAAAGCTTAGGAGCCAGCCCATTTTTGGTTCAGAACCTGGGTTACGCTTTCTTATTGGTTGGCTGAATGTAGTCACCAATAAGCAAGCGCTATCCAGGGTGCTGAACCTAAATTGGGCCGGTTACTAAGCTTTACATTCCCGCTTTTTAAATAAAGATAGCAAAAGAACAAAGAAACAATGATTAGAAAGATTATTATTATTCTTTATTTATAAAGCACCGACAGATTCCGCAGCACTGCCCCTGGGTACAAGGATAACAGCACAATAGAGAAACAATACGATAAAAGACAACATTTTTACAGACAAATACAGGGGGAATTGAGGGCCCTATTCCCGTGGGAACTTACAATCTAGATGGGTAGGAGGATGGAAAACAGGAGGTGGGGACTGCAAAGGTGAGAATGATATTAGTGAGGAGATCGAGGGCAACTGTTAGTTAAGCAAAGTTAGTTTGTTAATAAGTCGAGTGATAAGCTTCCCTGAACAAAAAGGTCTTTTGGGAACGTTTAAATGAGGAGAGGTTAGGGGAGAGTCTGACAGCTCGAGGAAGTGCATTCCAGAGGGTTGGTGCCGCACGAGAGAAGTCCTGTAGTCTAGCATGAGAGGAGGTGATGGTAGAGGACGCAAGAAGCAGGTCATTGTTGGATCTTAGGGGACAGGCAGGAGTATATTTGTTGATGAGTGAGGACAGGTAGGGTGGGCAGCATTGGTGAGGGCTTTGTAGGTCAGGGTGAGAATTTTGAATTTAACTCTGTTGTGAATGGGGAGCCAGTGAAGGGACTCACAGAGAGGTGCAGCAGAAACAGAGCGTTGAGAGGTGGATTAGCCTGGCAGATGCATTTAGGATGAATTGGAGGGGAGAGAGGCGGGAGAGAGGGAGGCCAGTTATTAAGTTGTTACAGTAGTCAAGTCAGGAAATTACCAGGGAGTGAATTAGCTGTTTAGTATTTTCAGCACTCAGAAATGGACGAATTTTGGAGATATTGCATAGGTGATTGCGGCAGGATGAAGAGAGCAGTTGGATGTGGGGAATGAAATACAGGTTTAAGTCAAGCGTGACTCCGAGGCAGCGGACTTGGGGTGATGGGGAGATAGTGGTGCCGCCAACAGTGATAGAAAAATTGGAAACTGGAGTGGAGTTAGAGGGGGGAATTAAAAGTAGTTTGGTCTTTATTTTTAGGTGGTGAGAGGTCATCCAGGAGGAAATGCCAGATAAGCATTTGCTGATGTGAGAATTGACAGAAAGAGAGAGTGCAGGGGTGGAAAGGTAGATCTGGGTATCGTCAGCATAGAGGTGATAGCTGAAGCCATAGCTGTTGATAAGTTTACCCAGTGAAGAAGTGTAAATAGAGAAGAGTTGAGGACCCAGGACAGGGAGGATTTTTTGAGGATGGGGCTGACCTTTGCATGTTTGAAGGAGGCAGGGAATGAGCCAGTAGAAAGGTATAGGTTGAATATGTGAGTAAGAGCCGGAGTGAGGATGGGAGACAGAGGAGGAATTAGATGTGAAGGAATAGGGTCAAGTGGGCAGGTAGTGAGGTGTGAGGAAGACAAAAGGGAAGCCACTTCACTCTCAGTGGCTGGGAGGAGGGTGCAGAGGGGGTGACTGGGAGCGGAGTTGGGAGATTGCAGGTTTGTGTTGGGATGTTTCCTCGGATTGCAAGTGTTTTATTGAATGCAGATGAGGGGGGTGATGCAAGTGGGTGGAGGAGAGAGTTGAAAATGGAGAAGAGTCTTTTAGGGTTTTAGGAGTGAGTGGATAAAAGAGAAGAGAAGTAGGTTTGCTTAGCTAAGCGAAGGGCAGAGGTGTAAGAGTAGAGAATGAACTTATAGTGCATGAAATCAGGTTCAGAGCGGGATTTCCTCCAGGCACATTCAGCAGTACGGGAGCATTTTTGTAGGTGACGCGTTTGTTGGGAGTGCCAGGGTTGGAGCTGACGACGTGGGGCTTTGCGAGGTTGGGGCGGAGCAAGAGTGTCAAGTGCAGCAGAGAGAGTATTGTTATAGTGGGTTATGGCAAGGTCAGGGCAGGATATCGTGGAAGTGTGGGGGAGGCGTATTTGAATAAGATTGGAGAGTTGGGGAGCGTCCACAGTGTGCAGATTTCTACTGGTGCGGGGGCGAGAGGGGGAAGTAGGTTTAGCATCTATATTAGGATTAAAGGTGAGCAGATGGTGGTCTGATATGGGAAATGGGTGACCGGCAACATCAGAGAGAGAGCAGAGATAGGAGAATACCAGATCAATCGAGTGTGATGCTTAAAATTGCATGCTCTATCTGAATCATGAAAGGAAAAAAATGGGTTTAGTGTCCCTTTAATGTCAACACTCTCTGCTTCCTCAGTTCAGTTCATCAACTTCCTTTTTCTGTCCAGCTGTTGTCTTCCCCAGAACCCTAGTTGACGTTTCTTACTGCTATGAACTTATTTGTTACTATATTACTGTATCACTAGCATGAGGGGCAATCTGTGTTTAAAACAGATACTTAAATCAAAAAAGTTTTGTGGTATTGTTTAGCTCAATTGCATATCCTTTCCTAGATTGCTCTGCTCTTGTACAAAAACTGGTAGTTCAGGTTTTCTATGGTGGATGTACAGATAGGCTATGTAATGACCTATTGAGTGTGTGTGTAAATATCTATATATGATTCAGATAGTGAATATAATTTTAAACAACTTCCAATTTACTTCTATTATATAAGTTGCTTCATTCTTTTGGTATCCTTTGTTGATAAGCATACCTAGGTAGGTCCAGGAACTGGAAACTAGCTGCGGTTTGGTGCCTGCACATATATGCCTATGTCATTGGCTTACCAATTGTGTTCAGCTAGCTCCCAGTGGTGCATTGCTGATCCTTCAATAAAGGATACCAAGAGAATGAAACAAAATTGATCATTGAAAAAAAATTGGAAAGTTGCTTAAAAACGTATGCTCTATCTGCATCATGAAAGAAAAATGTTGGGTTCATGGAACAAAATTGCAATTAGCGTCCTTCTAATTGCCAAAACAATGGCAAAGCCATGCATATCTGCTGATTCTAAACAAAGGGGAGCCCAGAGAAGCTTTTACAACCAGTTGTCTTATGACTGCAGTAGTTGTGTGTAAATAATTTCAATAAGAAACCCAACATTTGTGAAAAAACATAACAAGTTTTTTAATATGATCGCATTTGGCGATGAAATGGTGGCATGAAATACATCAAAATGGGTTGTCTTCTAATAAATATAAATATATATATATATATATATATATATATATATATATATATATATATATATATATATATATACACACACACACACAAGATATATAGTATATGCACTCTCACCAGCCAAATTCAACTTGCCAGGGTGCTCTACTCAGGTATATAGAATATGCAACAAAATTAAGCACTCTCTGGACTTCGGACATCAGTGACAAACTAAATATTTATTGTGAAGTTTCGGGTCAGAGGAAGGGACGCTTGTTGTCCCGAAACGTCACAATAAATATTTAGTATTTAGTTTGTCACTGATGTCCGAAGTCCATAGAGTGCTTAATTTTGTTGCATATTGTTCTAGGCCCATTTTGACGTATTTCATGCCACCATTTTGCCGCTAAATGCGATCAAATTAAAATTATTTCAACAAAAAAAATTATAAAGGTTTAATTTCCATAAAGTAATGTGCTTCTCTATGTTTGAGCTAGTTTTCTGTTTATCTCTGTCCAAACAACGCTGTGTGTAAACAAAATAAATAACAGTCAAGATACCTTTTTATCTCAAGGTGATATTTTTTTGTCTTATTTGTAGGAGATTTGCATATCCAAAAGGGACTCATTTTTCTTATTTAAATTGTCTTCTGTAGGTGATGTTCTATTTTGTGGGGGATCCAAGTGTAGCCCCATATCAGACATAGAATGATTTAATTTCCTACATGGCATTGTCTCTCCTTGTTAAATAATAATAATAAACAAACATGTTGTTAAAATAATAATGTTGTAAATAAATGAATGTCAATTATATTGTAAGCAAAAAATTATAGAAAACAAGGTTCTTAAGAGGACAGTAAACTCAAAATTAAACTTAATTTGATTGGATAGAGAATGACATTTTAAACAAATTTCAAATTGACTTATTATCAACTTTGCTTAGTTCTCTTGGCATCCTTTGTAGAGGAATAACCCCAGGTGAGCTCAGGATGTCTTAAACCATTTGCAGCAGTGTTTACAACATTATTTATAGCAGTGTTATACATAGTTCCAAACACTGCTGCCATAGACCATGTGCACGCTCCTAAGCTACTATCACCCTGCCTAGCTTTAGTCTTCAACAAAGGATACCAAAAGAACAAAGCAAATTTGATCATAGAATTATATTGAAAAGTTGTTTAAAATTGTATTCTCTGTCTGAATCATGAAAGTTTAACCCCTTAACAACCGAGGATGTGCCAGGCACGTCCTACATTGGATTTCAGTTAATGACCAAGGACGTGCCTGGCACGTCCTCTTGGGTTTCAAGCGCTAGAAGCGATCGCTTCCAGACGCTTTCAGGGTATTGCAGTGATGCATCCTGCAATACCTTTTTTTACCCACCGATGCAGAGAAAGCCACTTTGTGGCCCTCTCTGCATCGGCCAGTGATGGTGCCGATAGTTGGTGGGTGGGAGCTATAGCAGGGAGGCGGCCCATCGCTGGAGGATATCTGGTGCCAAGCGGATGGGAGAGGCGGGAGCGTGCACGGGAGGCGAGAGGGAGCACACGAGCAGGGGGGATCCGCTACACTATGAAACAAATTGTGAAAGGGAAGGAGGGAGAGGGGGGACAGCTAACAGTAACAAGATATTTCAAGGCTTTTTTTAATTTAAAAAAAAAAAAAAAAAGGCTAAAAATCTAACAAACTGGGTAATTATTATTATCGGTTATTTGTAGAGCGCCAACAGATTCCGCATCGCTAAACGGCAGACAGCTGCCAGTACCCAAGATAGCAGCAAACTGTTAGAGGAGGGAGGGTAAGAAAGCTGTTGGGGGATCCTACACTCTAGAATATATACTTTTTTTAAAAAAAGCCTTTTATTTTAGTACTGGCAGACTTTCTGCCAGTACTTAAGATGGCAGTGACAATTGTGGGGTTGGGGAGGGAAAAGAGCTGTTTGAGAGGAGTTAGGGAGGGATCAAGGGGTGGGATGTGTCAGCTGGGAGGCTGATCTCTACACTAATGCTAAAATTAACCCTACAAGCTACCTAATTAACCCCTTCACTGCTGGGCATAATACAAGTGTGGTGTGAAGCGGCATTTAGCAGCCTTCTAATTACCAAAAAGCAATACCAAAGCTATATATGTCTGCTATTTCTGAACAAAGGGAATCCCAGAGAAGCATTTACAACCATTTGTGACATAATTGCACATGCTGTTTGTAAATAATGTCAGTGAGAAACCTAAAGTTTGTGAAAAAGTGAACAATTTTTTTTATTTGATCGCATTTGGCGGTGAAATGGTGGCATGAAATATAACAAAATGTGCCTAGATCAATACTTTGGGTTGTCTACCAAAAATAATATGTAAATGTGAAGGGTTATTCAGGGATTCCTGACAGATATCAGTGTTACGATGTAACTATCGCTAATTTTGAAAAAAATGGTTTGGAAATAGCAAAGTGCTACTTGTACTTATTGCCCTATAACTTGCAAAAAAAGACAAGAACATGTAATCATTGAGTATTTCTAAACTCAGGACAAAATTTAGAAACTATTTAGCATGGGTGTTTTTTTGGTGGTTGTATATGTGTAAAAGATTTTGGGGGTCAAAGTTAGAAAAAGTTTTTTTCCATTTTTTTATCATATTTTATAAATTATTTATAGTAAATTATAAGATATGATGAAAATAATGGTATCTTTAGAAAGTACATTTAATGACGAGAAAAACTTTATATGTGTGGGTACAGTAAATAAGAGGAAAATTACAGCTAAACACAAACACTGCAGAAATGTAAAAATAGCCCTGGTCAAAAACGGTAAGAAAATTGAAAAATGGTCTTGTCACTAAGGGGTTTAAGGGACACTGAACCCAAATATTTTATTTCATGATTCAGATAGAACATGCAATTTTAAACAACTTTCTAATGTACTCCTATTATCACTTTGTCTTCGTTCTCTTGGTATCTTTATTTGAAAAAGCAGGAATGTAAGCTTACGAGCCGGCCCATTTTTGGTTCAGTACTCTGGAAAGTACTTGCTGATTGGTGGCTGCATTTAGCCATAAAAATAAAGATACCAAGAGAATGAATAAAAATTGATAATAGGAGTCAATTAGAAAGTTGCTTAAAGGGACAGTCTACTCCAGAATTTTTATTGTTTAAAAAGATAGATCATCCCTTTATTACCCATTCCCCAGTTTTGCATAACCAAAACTGTTAAATTAATATACATATTACCGCTGTGACTACCTTGTATCTAAGCCTCTGCAGACTGCCCCCTTACCTCAGTGCTTTTGACAGACAGGCAGTTTAGTCAATCAGTGCAGACTCCTAAATAACTCCACGGGAGTGAGCACAATGTTATCTATATGGCACACATGAACTAGTACTGTCTAACTGTGAAAAACTTTCAAAATGCTCTGAGCTGAGAGGCGGTTTTCAACGGTTTAGAAATCAGTTTGAGCCTAGCTAGGTTTAGCTTTTCAAAAATACCACCAAGGAAACAAAGCAAATTTGATGATAAAAGTAAATTGGAAAGTTGCTTAAAATTGCATGCCCTATCTGAATCATGAAAGTAAAATTTTGACTAGACTGTCCCTTTAAAATGTGGGTTCAGTTGACTTTACAGCCTGTTAAGATTTTCATAGGTTTATTGCAGACAACCAATACTATATAATTACATGATTTGGAATGTGGCTTCAATATGTGCCTATAGAGAAATCTGTGTGTACCAATTTAATCCTATTAGTCATTTGGTTTGCAAACCTCAATAAAAAAATATCAGTAAGAAACAGTTTATGCTTAGCTTATAAACAGGTTAATGCATCCCTGCTCAATACAGAATAACATATTTTACACAAAAAAAAGAAATAAAAATACATATTTCACACTCAAAGTCAGTTTATATAATTTCCTATTCACAAAAGGGAGCTACCCAAATATTCTGTTTTCCCTCAAGCACATAATAGCCCCATACGCTGCGCACAGTCAAGCAGATCCAGGTAATACGCAAGTCACTTCCGCACTCCGCAGAGAAGCAAAGGTGACCGCCCCCCTGGGAGAGGAATATCCCATTGACATGCGGAAAACTGACCCACATTGCTGCCAATAACTACCCGAGTCCCAATAAATAACTGCAGTGCAAATATATATGGGAATCCCAGCGAGGTGTATTGGCCCTAAGTGCTGATATTGCCCAATACTATTTAACCCCTTAATTCCCACAGACATATGCAATGCACTGTGTTGCGGTAATCACTAGAAGTCTGGGGGTTAACTGGCCTGTTTCGCTGACTCGTGTGTGGGTGACATATCTTGGGGTGCGATGAGGTGACCTTACCTGCTAATCTGGATGGCGGACGATAAGGGGACCTTGTGCAGTGACATGATGTTCCTTGCGGGGCTGCGGATATTGTAGGTTCAGATGAGGAAAATGACCTGGATGCTGAGACTGAAAGGGGAGGGAGAGATAAGGGAGGGGTCTCAGTGACTGCTCTATACGTCCTGCAGTAAGCGCCAAAATTAAAACATCTCTACAGAATCAGATATGTGTTTAACAAGAGTGAATAAAACATTTCACATGTTTCCCCTGGACCTCATACTTAGCAGTTTATTAGCATATGTTATACATCACTGATGGAGAAATGGGATATGAAAATACAGTAAAAGGGACAGTGTATATTTTTGTATATCAGTTGAAGAGTATTACATGTATTGGAAATTGCTCCTTTGGGGTATTTGTATTTGAATTAGTTGCTTTTGCTCCACCTACTATTGTCAAGAACATGCACATTGAAATAGGCTGAGTGAGTCTACAAAAAAAGACTGTCCTCATCTCACTTTTTCTCTACACAAAGGCAGTACTTAAAGGGATATGAAACCAAGGGTACTTCTTGGCGCCTGGGTGCAGACGTATTTAATGTTGCCCCCCCCCCCCCCACATCCCTCAATAGATTTCCGCTTGTATTAGAAGTTGAAAAATCGCTTGAGCGCAATTGAAGTTGAAGCACGTTGGGTTAGCATGACCACAGACCATCCAGATACACCCAGTGATACACTCACACATATGCACACTATCACACAGGTACAAACACATAGATACACACACAGATACACATACAGATGTATACTAACACATACACAGATATACACACACACATAAAACTCACACAAACTCAGATGTACACTTACAGATATACACTCACACACAGATACACACTATGTCACACACAAAGATATATACACTCTCACACACATATACAGTTGCAAGAAAAAGTATGTGAACCCTTTGGAATGATATAGATTTCTGCACAAATTGGTCATAAAATGTGATCTGATCATCATCTAAGTCACAACAATAGACAATCACAGTCTGCTTAAACTAATAACACACAAAGAATGAAATGTTGCCATGTTTTTATTGAACACACCATGTAAACATTCACAGTGCAGGTGGAAAAAGTATGTGAACCCTTGGATTTAATAACTGGTTGAACCTCCTTTGGCAGCAATAACTTCAACCAAACGTTTCCTGTAGTTGCAGATCAGACGTGCACAACGGTCAGGAGTAATTCTTGACCATTCCTCTTTACAGAACTGTTTCAGTTCAGCAATATTCTTGGGATGTCTGGTGTGAATCGCTTTCTTGAGGTCATGCCACAGCATCTCAATCGGGTTGAGGTCAGGACTCTGACTGGGCCACTTCAGAAGGCGTATTTTCTTGTGTTTAAGCCATTCTGTTGTTGATTTACTTCTATGCTTTGGGTCATTGTCCTGTTGCAACACCCATCTTCTGTTGAGCTTCAGCTGGTAGACAGATGGCCTTAAGTTCTCCTGCAAAATGTCTTGATAAACTTGGGAATTCATTTTTCCTTCGATGATAGCAATCCGTCCAGGCCCTGACGCAGCAAAGCAGCCCCAAACCATGATGCCCCCACCACCATACTTCACAGTTGGGATGAGGTTTTGATGTTGGTGTGCTGTGCCTCTTTTTCGCCACACA
Organism: Bombina bombina; assembly: GCF_027579735.1. Taxonomy (NCBI): domain Eukaryota; kingdom Metazoa; phylum Chordata; class Amphibia; order Anura; family Bombinatoridae; genus Bombina; species Bombina bombina. Next base: position 61,667,067 of record NC_069506.1, read on the forward strand.
TAGTGTTGTGTGTTTCTTCCAAACAACTCAACTTTGGTTTCATCTGTCCACAGAATATTTTCCAGTACTACTGTGGAACATCCAGGTGCTCTTGTGCAAACTGTAGACGTGCAGCAATGTTTTGTTTGGACAGCAGTGGCTTCCTCTGTGGTATCCTCCCATGAATTCCATTCTTGTTTAGTGTTTTACGTATTGTAGATTCGCTAACAGGGATGTTAGCATTTGCCAGTGACTTTTGTAAGTCTTTAGCTGACACTCTAGGATTCTTCTTCACCTCATTGAGCAGTCTGCGCTGTGCTCTTGCAGTCATCTTTACAGGACGGCCACTTCTAGGGAGAGTAGCAGCAGTGCTGAACTTTCTCCATTTATAGACAATTTCTCTTACCGTGGACTGATGAACAGCAAGGCTTTTGGAGATACTTTTATAACCCTTTCCAGCTTTATGCAAGTCAACAATTCTTAATCGTAGGTCTTCTGAGAGCTCTTTTGTGCGAGGCATCATTCACATCAGGCAATGCTTCTTGTGAAAAGCAAACCCAGAACTGGTGTGTGTTTTTTATAGGGCAGGGCAGCTGTAACCAACACCTCCAATCTCATCTCATTGATTGGACTCCAGTTGGCTGACATCTCACTCCAATTAGCTCTTGGAGATGTCATTAGTCTAGGGGTTCACATACTTTTTCCACCTGCACTGTGAATGTTTACATGGTGTGTTCAATAAAAACATGGCAACATTTCATTCTTTGTGTGTTATTAGTTTAAGCAGACTATGATTGTCTATTGTTGTGACTTAGATGATGATCAGATCACATTTTATGACCAATTTGTGCAGAAATCCATATCATTCCAAAGGGTTCACATACTTTTTCTTGCAACTGTATATACACACTCTCTCTCACACAGATACACTCTTATACACACATAGATATACTTTCTCACACAAACTCAAAGTTGTACACTCTTACACACAGCGATAAACATACACACAGATATACACTCTCAAACAAATATACATTCTCACACACACAATCTCAGTCACAGATATGCAACTCTCACACACTCTCTCACACAAACATAGATATACTCTCTCACACACAGATGCACACACCTCACTCAAACACAGATACAAACACACACACAAATACACAGACAGATTCACACATACACAGGAGTTGGAAAAGTTTTGTAACTCAATAATTATATGAATTCTTAAAAATCTAGGACAAAAAGAAATTAGGATAAAGAATAATAGAAAACAAAATTATATTTTATTTTTAAAATTGTATTAATTTATATAAAGGATTTCTTATGTACTAATATGCATTAGTGTAGGATTTTTTTTTCCATCAGTTATGTTATACTATATCAATTTATACTATATTGAAAGTATATATATATATATATATATATATATATATATATATATATATATATATATATATAAATATATATAATGCATCAGCACTCCATTTATATGTAATTACTTCCCACAAATGGAAGGTTAATGGGGTTGCCCCCAAAAATTATTCCCCCTCCACCTGTGAGAGTTAATAAATTGAATGTTAAGTCAAAAGAGAAAATAGTAACTCTTAATCCAGCACATAGGGATAAATAAAATAAAGTACTATGGATTAGTACTACCTATAGAAAACACAGGCAATTAACAGGTCAAATTATAAATCCCTTTATCCAAAAATCAAATCCAAGCAACAAAACATAGTATACATTTTCAAAATTATTGTGGCAACAAAATTAAATTAGCTGAAAGTCCTTTATAGATCTGTGAATCGTATTAAGGAACCCTATATAGAGGCCTCTATTCCAGGGTATATATAAGAAATGCTTCCTGGATAACTTGTGAGACAGCTCTGTCCCATATATAGGTCTCCATCAATCTGAAAACAACCTGCAGGCCAAGAAAGTCTATTTGAAGAGACAGGTATTGTGAACAGTTCCATTGTTTTTATCAAAATTTCCACAACAGTAGTAATCACAGTGTTCACTGTTAACCCAAGATCGACTTAGGATTAATTGTTGCAAGACAGGTAATTAAACAGTGTTCAGTAATATCGCTACTTACACAGCAGCTACTGCGGCGGTCAGTTGGTCCCAGGTAACACATTACATGCAACTCCGCTTCTGATGTAAAACATTATTACCTGTCCTGTGAATTCCTTCTGTCTCCAAAGTATCCTAAATATGCAAGGCTCTTAGTGGTAAATACCACGCCTTACTTGTTTTGCAGGGTGCTGTAGTTTGGCTCCTTCCGTCTCCACGGTATAGATTGGACTTCAGCGTGTGCTCGGTAGAGATCAGCTGTTACTCCACCGGCATTCAAAGCAGCTACGCGCGTTTCACCCACAAAGCATTGGGCTTCTTCCGGCTGAGTTTGTAATTAGTTGCAGATCTGTGTGTCCTTAAGTCTGCCTGGAAACTCCTCCTTTTTCCTTCTTTTTGGTTGCCAGGTGTATAATTTGTATCCATAATCAGATACTATGTTACCACAATTGTTACTAAGCTTTGTGGGTGAAACGCGTGTAGCTGCTTTGAATGCCGGTGGAGTAACAGCTGATCTCTACCGAGCACACGCTGAAGTCCAATCTATACTGTGGAGACGGAAGGAGCCAAACTACAGCACCCTGCAAAACAAGTAAGGCGTGGTATTTACCACTAAGAGCCTTGCATATTCAGGATACTTTGGAGACAGAAGGAATTCACAGGACAGGTAATAATGTTTTATATCAGAAGCGGAGTTGCATGTAATGTGTTACCTGGGACCAACTGACCGCCGCAGTAGCTGCTGTGTAAGTAGCGATATTACTGAACACTGTTTAATTACCTGTCTTGCAACAATTAATCCTAAATCGATCTTGGGTTAACGGTGAACACTGTGATTACTACTGTTGTGGAAATTTTGATAAAAACAACGGAACTGTTCACAATACCTGTCTCTTCAAATAGACTTTCTTGGCCTGCAGGTTGTTTTCAGATTGATGGAGACCTATATATGGGACAGAGCTGTCTCACAAGTTATCCAGGAAGCATTTCTTATATATACCCTGGAATAGAGGCCTCTATATAGGGTTCCTTAATACGATTCACAGATCTATAAAGGACTTTCAGCTAATTTAATTTTGTTGCCACAATAATTTTGAAAATGTATACTATGTTTTGTTGCTTTGGATTTGATTTTTGGATAAAGGGATTTATAATTTGACCTGTTAATTGCCTGTGTTTTCTATAGGTAGTACTAATCCATAGTACTTTATTTATTTTATTTATCCCTATGTGCTGGATTAAGAGTTACTATTTTCTCTTTTGACTTAACATATATATATTATTTTTTTCTTAAAATGAATTGTGAACCTGTCTAATGTTTTTGAGCATAAACAAGCAAAAAGGGTTTTCTATAGTTATTTTATCATCAATTATTGTTTTTAATGCTCTATGTTTCTTATACCGCCTTTTTTTACCTGGGGCGTCTTCTATTGGAGTCTGTATCAGTCTAGGTCCTCTGATTGGCTAAAAGCGTGAAACGTGTCAGTATTGTTTGCCTTGTTATCCAGCATGTTTATGGATTTTTTAATTGTTGATTAATAAAGACTATTTTTAACTTCTCCCTTGAGTGCTCCGGACTTTTTCGCTGTTAAAAAATCTAGGCTGTACCTTTATTACAAACTAGTAATAACTGAGACAATTATTTTAAGCTTTTAGCTGCTGGGTTAGTGTATGGAAAGACATGTTATACCATCAACACAGTTCCCTGGATTTACTAAGGATGTAGAGATAATGAGTGTCAGTGATCAGGATGCAAGATATTGCAGTGAAGTGAAGACTACATATCTCTATCTAATCTAGTCTTAAAGGGACACTGAACCCACATTTTTTTATTTTGTGATTCAGATAGAGCATGCAATTTTAAGCAACTTTCTAATTTACTCCTATTATCAATTTTTCTTCGTTCTCTTGCTATCTTTATTTGAATAAGAATGCATCTAAGCTTTTTTTTGGGGTTCAGAACTCTGGACAGCACTTTTCTATTGGTGGATGAATTTATCCACCAATCAGCAAAAAATGGTCCGGCATCTAAACTTACATTCTTGCATTTCAAATAAAGATACCAAGAGAATGAAGAACATTTGACAATAGGAGTAAATTAGAAAGTTGCTTATAATTTCATGCTCTATCTGAATCACAAAAGAAAACAATTGGGTTCAGTGTCCCTTTAATAAATCTAGGGGAGTGCTCAGAAAATGCAGTTCAGGTACTGCCCAGGTTACACAAGGCTCAGATGATACAAGACCCCAGCTGGGGCAGACAGGGGCAAATAATTATGCCCCTGCCCTCCCTTGCTTGATAAATCTAGCCCTAAATGACTTAATTTTTCTTCCTGTTAGCCACTCATGACTAAATGTGCTTTTTGTAGTGTTCTCTAACAACTCCTGAATTCCCCTCTGCCACAAAAGCACTCCAGTAAGTTACAGAACGGTAAACCTAGAAATTAAATCCGGTATTTCACAATTGGCTGCAGGTATCAGAATGGAAACAAATAAATGATCTTGTGATATCCAGTAAACATGACACATGCTGTTAAAAAAGCTAGGAAGAATGATTATCCCTGGACCACAGGTGAAGTGCAACTGCCTAACTTTGTACTGGGGACTCCTGTTTCCTGTCTCCACTTCAGCACAGGTTCTTAACTTGCAACGAGGCTCCTCACACATCCGCCCTATCTTCTCTCTAAAAGCCTGCACGCTGTAGAGCTCAGCGTGCTGTGTACAGGCTTTAAGAGAGAGGCGATAAGGTAGCCAGCTCTGAAAATAAAAAAGAAATAAACAGTGAACTGAGAACGGTAGGCTTTCCGCTGTTTACACGCTGCACCTCTTTTTCCGTTAATTCATCTCTGCTGCCTAGGAGATCGGTATCGCACGGATCCTTGTGCTGCACTTTTGACCTCCATGTTGAAGGTTCTTTGAACCCGCAGCACCGCCTTAGCTCAGCCCTGATGAAACCCAAATATTTTTCTGTTATGATTCAGATACAATATACAATTTTAAACAACTTTCAATTTTTATTAGATTGCCAAATTTGCTTCATCCTCTTAGTATCCTTGGTTGAATGAGCAGCAGTGCACTACTGGGAGCTAGCTGAACACATCAGGTGCGCCAATACATATATGTGCAGCCAACAATCAGCAGCTAGCTTCTAGTAGTACATTGCTGCTCCTGAGCCTACCTAGATATGCTTTTCAACAAAGGATAAATAAGGGAAAAAGCTAATTAGATAATAGAAGTAAATTTGATTTTCAGGGATACCTTGAGTGTAGGATTGCCAGGTGTCCACAAAAATACTGGACACCCAAGAAATAAATGGGGGGAGGGGTGAAATTTAGTGGATTTTATATATATATATATATATATATATATACCCTGTGTGTCTTGCATTTATATATATATAAACATACAGTATATATATATATATATATATATATATACATATACACATACACACAGTATATATATATATATATATATATATATATATATATATATACACACACACATATATATACACACATATACACATACATACACACAGTATACACTGTATATATATATATATATATATATATATACAGTATATATATATATACATACACACAGTGTGTATATATATATATATATACTGGATAATAAAAAAGCGCACTTTCACGCACTTGAACCTTTATGCACTTGTCCGTATATTATATATATCTCAAGTCAAACTTCAAACTATGTAGCAGTATACGTGCTTATGTTTACTTCTGTGTAAATGTATATATATTCTCTGTTTCACCTTCCAGCAGTATGCTCATGAACTAAATTAAAGTATGTGATGTAAATTGTATTTCTGTTACATCTGTCGGTATCTCTATGAATCAAAGAAGAGATTTACCTTGTATCCATTGTCATGTTCTGTGCGTTCCTGCGTGGGTGGTAACGAGGCTCCTTGCAGCATGGAGATGAGACACTCCTTAGTCTCTCGAAAAGCAATTCCTAGGTAATGTGTAATAAGTCCGCTGCAAGGAAAACACATCAGCCGCCTTGTTTGCAAGTAAAAACCGACTTTATTTAAAGTCAAATTACTGGGTACAAGTTTGCTCGGGAGGGAGCACTAAGAATGAAACGTCCGACGCGTTTCCTGCCCGGAGGCACTTCGTCAGGGACAACTGACATACACACACAAAAAATAATATATATATATATATATATACCCCATGTGTGTCTTGCATTTATATATATTTACTTCTTTTTTTGTGTGTGTGTATGGCAGTTGGTGATATTAAATATAAATTAACTGAGATGCCACATACCTCACTTGTAACTGAATATGGGATTATAATAACGAGGGTCACACTGCTCACGATCTCTTCTCACACTGACAATCAAATTCAATTGTCACATGCTGTGTGAGGCTGGCGCTGCAAAAGTAATCTAAAGTTGCAGAGAGAGTGAGCATGATGTGACGTCACGTATATGATCACATGACTCCCTAAGTCTTGTAGCACAGATCAGGATTCAGCTGTGCCACTGCCTGCCCACTAGTGCCTGCTTGTAGTCTGCTCCAGCTGAGTAGCAGCCTAGCAGGCTAGAAGTGGTACCGCCGCCTGTTGTGGGTGGAATACGGGCCGGGCAGGTTGACTTGGGTTAGGTAAAGCTGGATGCGGGCTGGTCCGAACCGGAGCACATAAAAAAACATAATTTTAAAAGCTGGCTATGTCCGTTTTTTTAAAAACATAATACCGGGCAGTAACCTAAAATACCGGACTGTCCTGTCAAATAACGGACACCTGGCAACCCTACTTGGGTGAGAGCAGGTTAATAACGTGTTTACTAATCTGCTGATTATTTCAGCTGTGCTCAAGTTCAGATATCCTCAATATCTGGCCTGTAAGGGAGGCCTGAGAACAGGTTTGAAAACCAGTGCTCTATCTGAATCATGAACGTTTTATTTTGACTCTACTTTCCCTTTAAGTTTGTAGATGTTCATTTTAGGTGTGGTTTCAATGAACAAATCAACTATTTCTGTTGTAAAATAAACATAAAGGAGCCATATCAAACATATTTAATACCATTTAGCTGGTTTAACAAGTCATTGAGAACTCGATAAGGGGAACACATTTTTACAGTACACTGCCCCTTTAATGGTATCTGTGTATCTATATGAAGCATATTTAACAGTGTTTGCTTATATAAATTGACAACAACTTGTTACCTAAATTAAATGAAAGTGTTTTATCCCTACAGTGAGATGATCAGGACAAGAGTTATTAATAAGGGAGATATCTCTGGATTTTGGACCCTCATTTATATTCCTCTATTATTAATATTGTGATATATCTTTCCCTAGAACTGTCACATGAAACTAAAAGATATTTACAGTGACACTGAGAAATCTGCAGTAATCTCAGCCAACAACAATTTTAGCCGACATTTGCCTGATATATTTCTTATAGGACGGGGGACGCATCTAAGAACAATGCACATAACTGATATTTTATTTGTAACACAATTAACAAATGTAACTTTTGAAGAGCTCAGGAGTGGGAAGGCAACATGCTGTAAACAGCGGTCACAACCTTGGGCCCCCAGCATTTTGGAACTACATTTCCCATGAATCTCAGGCTGTCAGTTGCATCAAAGGCATCAAAACACTCCATATACAATACATTGGGGTGTCAACATTTCAAATATATGCACATTCATATCAAGCCAATAAATTGGGGTATGTAAAAAGGCCCCCCGAAAAGAAGATAGGCAAAGAAGATATGTTAAATGTGAAAATAAAAAATCACGAACACATGTCAGAGGTTTGGCATTGCACCCCCCCCAAACAAGCTAACAAACATATGCATAGGTGGTATCACTGTACTCAGGAGATGTTGTTGAACACATATTGAGGTGTTTTGTGTCAGTAACACATAACATAAACTGAGAATCCATGCCAAAATTACACTGTGTGTGGAAAAATAACAAAAAAATGACAACCCAAAAGTTTGACAAAGACTGGTGGTTGAATTAGTGCATTGAAAGTGTTAAAATAACAGCATTTCAAATACCCTAGGGTGTCTACTTTTCAAAAATATATGGTTTGATGGGGTAAATTACATTGGCCGGCTTCAGAAATGTCCCAAATTGGACATGGGTGCATGATGACCGATGTGAAAATTCCAAGTTGGAAAATTGGAATGCGCCCCCTAAAAATAAGGCCTTTTAGCCCCCAGAGAACCCAACACACCTATACATGGGTGGTATCACTGTACTCAGGAGATGTTGTTGAATACATATTGAGGTGTTTTGTGTCAGTAACAAATAACAGGAACTGAGAATCCATGCCTAAAGTACAATGTGTGTGAAAAATAACACAAAAAAATGACTACCCAAAAGTTTGACAAAGACTGGTGGTTGAATTAGTGCATGGAAAGTGTTAAAATACCAGCATTTGAAATACCCTAGGGTGTCTACTTTTCAAAAATATATGGTTTGATGCGGTTAATTGCATTGGACGGCTTCAGAAATGTCCCAAATAGGACATGGGTGCATGATGACCGATGTGAAAATTCCAAGTTGAAAAACTGGAATGCGCCCCCTAAAAATAAGGCCTTTTAGCCCCCAGAGAACCCAACACACCTATACATGGGTGGTATCACTGTACTCAGGAGATGTTGTTGAACACATTGAGGTGTTTTTGTCAGTAACACATAACAGGAACTGAGAATCCATGTCTAAAGAATGCTTCTTCCTTCCCCTCCCCTTTTTTTTTCTCCTTTCTCTCTTCTCCCTTTTTCAAAAATATAAGATCCGAAGAGACAATATTGATTGTCAATTTGTTTCAAGAAAAATGAAGCCTTTTATGTCAGAATATTAACTTTTTATTTGATGTATCATGCTAGAAAGCTGAAATTCTATGTTACAATTTTGTTTGGTTTTCTTTTTCTTGTATAAAATTAAAAAAAAAAAAAATATTTCATGATTCAGATAGAGCATGTAATTTTAATCAACTTTCTAATTTACCTCTATTACCAATTCTCCTTTGTTCCTTAGTATCTTTTGTTGAAAAGCAGAGACGTATTGCTTAGGAGTCGGCCCTTTTTGGAGCACTATTTCCTGCCATGTAGGACTCTACCTAGGTATCTCTTCAACCCAGAATAGTATAAAAACAAAGCAAATTTGATAAAAGAAGTAAATTGAAAACTTTTTTTAAAATGTTATGCTCTGTCTGAATTACAAGAAGATTTTTGGTTTTCTTTGACCAATTTCTTTTTTTTATTGAAACACAAAGATTAAGGATACACACCTTTCAACTAGGCTTACATTTTACCTTGCAGGGTGTAACACAGGCTTATAGACAACCCTCAGTTTGGGCCAACAATTCACCGCTCAGGGTGTTCCTTATATAATCTATAAGGCATAACATAACAAAAATAAGCCTCTCAATCGGGCTTACAATTCACCTCGCAGGGTGGGTACAAGGGCATCAATGAGAACAGAATAAAAAATCAAAATAAACTCAACCTGCCTCTCCTTTAAGCTTTCACTATCTCATTGAACTTTCATTATCTCTTTCATTACCTCTCCTAGAATACATTAGTGCAATCTTAAAACTCTACATTATTTTTAGATAGGTTAGTAAGTTCAGCTATTCAGATATCCACTACCTTACTACTTTCTATTTTCCTGAAGCCAGCTTTTAGATATCATACACCGCCCTAAATGTCTGCCTTATATTTTTGGTATATACCTGCTTTTCCCTTGTTTCAATCTATATCTTACAAAAAAAAGAGGGAGAGAAAAAAAAAAAAAAGAGATTCCTCTCCCCTCCCACCCCATCTCATTCCTCCGATTCGGTCATTTGGCTAAGTGTTTGTATTTATTTAACAAAGTTAACTGTTGGAACGCCTGAAAATCTTGTAATGGGGCTATGATTTGTTTTTGTCTCTCCCATGAATGAGAAAATAAGAAACTCTCCCATTTTATCATCAGTTTTTTCACTTTACTCTCTAGAAAGATTAACAGATCTTTAATATCTACGGCCAATTGAATAGACATATTTTTAATAAATGTAGCTATACTAGGTGCTCTATTCGCTTTCCAGTTTCTTAGAATTAGTTGTCTCGCCACTAGAATCGCCATATTAGCTAGCTGTCTGTTCTGTATCTCTTTATCTTGTATAAGCAATATAATCTGCTCTTTCTTTAGGTTAATTTTATTTGGAATGTATCTGTTGAGCCAGTATTCTACTTTACACCAAAATTGGCAAATTTTAGGGCATGAATAAAGAACATGTATCAGATCTGCTTCTAGATAGCTACATCTTGTACATTTAATATTCTTTGCATTCTTCCATCTTGACATATAAATCGGAGTCAGATACGCTCTGTTTAATATTTTGATATGAGATTCTCTAAATGAGATTTCTTGAGAGTACTCTGAAATCGATAAGATGCTTTTTTTTTTAAATAGTCTATACTTAAAGGGACAGTATACTGTAAAATAGTTTTTCCCTTAATGTGTTTACAATTGCTTTTTTTACCAACTGCAGAGTAAAAAATGTATGAAAATTAGCTTTTTAAGGTTCATTTCTGTATATTAAAGCTCTGATTTTGTGTTTTGAAGCCACAGCCTAATAAAATGGGTTGAGCTTGTAGGTATAATCAGATCTCATTACTGTATCACATTGTGCAAATATACCTGCTACTTTATCTTATATCTGTCCTTAAAACAATCACCAGTACTTTGAGAGAACAGTGGAAAATCAACATTTTTTTACCTTCTCTCTGCTTTATCACACTGGGAGTGTAATTTCTTCTGCTGGCTGTGTTTACAAAGCTTATCTATAGCTGGTACGCGCGGCCACAAACTTTCAGAATAGGTGGGGATACCACATGCTAAATCAACAATTTCAAATGCCAATATAAGGGTAAAGGAGCTACTTGTAAACAATTTAATACACTCCAGCTAGTAAAGTAGATCATTGGGAACAAATTAAAGGGGAGAAATTTTTTGAGTAAACTGTCCCTTTAAGTTGCTAAGATCTCGACACCATTTAGTATATAGCGCTGAGATGTTATATTTAGCTTCTGAGGAAATTATACTTTTATACATAAAAGATATGGAATGATTCCCTGACCGATAGATGTTAATGATCATATCTATATTTTTAAGGTTAGTTGGGTTAAACTCTGTTAATTTATTTGTGTTAATAAAATGTCGGACTTGTAAATAAGCAAAGAATTGTTTGTTCTCCAATTTATAATTTTTGACCAAAAATTCGAATGATTTAACAGAATTAGTCTGTGGGTCAATTAGTTGCTTAACCCAGACTAATCCTTTCTGAGCCCACTCAGAGAATGCATGTGATTCCATTCCACTTATAAAATGCGGAATTCCCATTTTCGGCAAATTTTGTGAAACCTTATAATCAACTTGGAGTGCTTGACATACTTTCTTCCAGGCTAGAATTATATTATATACAGGTGGCCCTCATTTTACAACGGTTCAATTTGCACCGTTTCAGAATAACAACCTTTTTTTTCAGTCATGTGACTGCTATTGAAAAGCATTGAGAAGCAGTGCATTGATTAAAATAGCCAGTAGGTGGAGCTGTCCGCTTGTGTTGCAGCAAAGATATGCAAGCCAAGCAAGCTGAAATTAATCTGTTTAACCAGACCTGAGCTATCGAGCAGCTTGCAAAGGAACAAGATCTTCCTGTCTATAAATTAGTCCTGATTGGAATGCATAGAAAGAACTGTTTGCAGAAAAATGCAAGTAAAGTCTGTGTTGTGTGATTATTTTATTAGGTTTATAATGCTGTTTAGCAATTGTTTTTGTTCATTTAACTTAGTTTAATTATATATTCTGTGTTGTGTGATTATTTTATTAGGTTTATAATGCTGTTTAGCATTTAAAGTCTTCATTTCAAAGCTTTAAAAATAATGTATTAGGTGTTACTTATGACAATTTTGAGAGGGGCCTGGAACCTAACTCCCTCACTTCCCATTAACTTACATTATTAACTGGGTTTCAATTTACAACGGTTTTGATTTACAACCATTCCTTCTGGAACCTAACCCCGGCGTAAACTGAGGGCTACCTGTATTGTATATTTAAAATTGATTCTTTCAGCTAGTGTTTTTACTGGGGAATGTAGTAGTGCTCTAAGAGATAGGGGAGATATCACATTCTCCTCATTCTGATAATTCGATATATATTCCACACCTGTTATCCAATCTAATGCTATTTTTGCCAAACATACCCAATTGTACATTTTTAAGTTAGGAAGAGAAAGCCCCGCATCACTTCTCAGGTATGATAGCTTCTTAAGTCCTAAGCTCGGCTTTCTTCTACCCCAAAAGAATTTTGTACATTGAGAATTAAATTTTTGGAGATCTTTTACCGAAATAAAAGCTGGTATATTTTGCATAAGAAATAAGATTTTTGGGAAAATCATCATTTTAATAAGAAGTACTTTAGCCGATAGGGAAAGTGGTAATTTGGCCCAGTTTTTTAAGTTATCAATACATTTCTGCCATACAGGTGCATAATTTAAGCTATACCAGTCCTCCGGATTTTTGGACAATACAATCCCAAGATATTTAATTTTTCCCATTGCTGCTTTGAACAGATTTTCCAACAGGCTATTCTTTTTGATGATCCATAGGATCTCAGACTTGTTTAAATTAATTTTATAGCCTGAAAATTTACTGAATTGACCTATTATATCCGTAATATGTGGTATATTAACCCTCAAATTAGATATATAAAAGAGAATGTCGTCCGCGTACATAGAGAGCACAATATTTTTATCTCCCAGTAAAACCCCCTCCAATCTATCCCTACAGCTAATGGCCAAAGGTTCTAGTGAAATATTGAAGAGTAATGGTGACAGCGGGCAACCCTGCATTGTTCCTTTCTGAAGTATTATGCCTGAGGAGCTTAGCCCATTGATATTAATATAGGAAATAGGGTTTTGATAGATTAGTTTAATATAGTTATTACAATTTCCCACTATCCCAAAACTGTTCAATGCTGTGAAGAGATGATCCCATGTGATACAGTCGAATGCCTTTTCGGCATCTACCGTTAGCAAGGCGAAATCTGAATAATTTGTTTTCTTATTCCTATTCTTCACTCTTACTGCTTGTTCCAAAAGGAACATGGCTGTTCTAATGTTTTTCTGAGAGGTCCTACCTGGGATAAATCCAGATTGACCTGTGTGTATAATTCCCCCTATAATTCTCTTAAGTCTGTTAGCCATTATACTTGCAGCCAATTTATAATCTACATTTGGTAGAGAAATTGGGCGATATGCTTCCATAGATTCTATATCCTTATCTTTTTTATGTATTAATGTAATATTTGCTGCTGTGAAATATTTAGAGGGTGTATTGTTATTAACAAAATAGCTATTGTACAGTTTCTCAAGGACAGGGACGACATCCTCCTGTAATATTTTATAGAATTCCATTGGTATTGAATCTGGACCTGGGACTTTACCATTTGGAGATTTTTTTAATTACAGATACTATTTCTTCCTTCGAAATCTTTATATTTAACAATTCCCGTTGTTCGTTGTTAATCTTTGGGATTTTAATATTATTACAAAAACTTTCTTTAGCCTCTAAGTCAATTTTCTTAGCGGAATATAATGTTTGGAAAAACATGAAATTGGGATATTATTTCTTTGGGTAAGGTATATCTTTTATCTTTAACCTTAATAGCTCCAATAAAATTATTTCTCTTTCTACTTTTAGCTAGATTAGCTAAAGATTTGGCTAGTTTTGGTGAGAATCTATTAAATTTTGCATGATTATTTATATCCGATTTTGATAGTTGTTGATTAAGAAAAGCTTCTCTCTCTGTTTTAGCTCTCTGAGCTTTCTTTTTCTTGTATAAAATTTTAAAAAAAAATATTTCATGATTCAGATAGAGCATGTAATTTTAATCAACGTTCTAATTTACCTCTATTACCAATTCTCCTTTGTTCCTTAGTATCTTTTGTTGAAAAGCAGAGACGTATTGCTTAGGAGTCGGCCCTTTTTGGAGCACTATATGGGAGCAGTTTTGCAAGAATGTTATCCGTTTGCAATAATAGATGGCAGCACTATTTCCTGCCATGTAGGGGTCTACCTAGGTATCTCTTCAACCCAGAATAGTATAAAAACAAAGGAAATTTGATGAAAGAAGTAAATTCAAAACTTTTTTTTAAAATGTTATGCTCTGTCTGAATTACAAGAAGATTTTTGGTTTTCATACGCCATTAATGTTTACAAATTTTATTATACATGTGTCTTAGAAATGTGGCCTAAACTCTATTTTCATTATGTTTTTTCATGGAGTGAATGAAGTTTTCCTTCAATGACAGAGAGACCCTAATCTGCACTTCTGGCTAAGTTATCCCTTCTCGTACCTTAGCCCAGTGATTTGCAACTTTTTTTTGCCGTGGCACACTTTTTCACATTAAAAAATCCTGTGGCACACCACCATCCCAAAATTTTACAAAATCACACATTGTAGCCTAATACAGGATATATATATATATATATATATATATATATATATATATATATATATATATATATACATATACACTCTGTACTGTGCTGTCATGCCATGCCTCCTACTAACTATACATGACATATTGACATTCATTCACAAACAATCATAATGATTGTCTGTGAATGAATGTCAATGTTATGGTTGTAAATGATGCCTGATGAGCCTGTCACATATCTCCCAATATTTCAAAATTTGAAAGAGGGACACCCCCGCACTGTTGTCAGTCTGCCGCGGCACACCTGAGGATCTCTCACGGCACACTAGTGTGCCACGGCACACTGGTTGAAAAACACTGCCTTAGCCTATTATACTTTAGCTCCTCTACAAATCTTAGGGAGAACTGATTCTCTCTTATGAATTAATCTCAGTGGCTTACCTTAAAGTTAAAATTCATCCAGGGAAAGGTTTATTGCTTTATAAAACATCCATAAATCACATCTTCTTGCAGGAGACCTACTTTTAAAGGAGAACCTCTATCCACTGGTCCACTGTCCAACTCTGACAAAAAGAATTATCCTTGCATCCTTTTTCATAAATCTACTCCTTTCCAATTACTGCATAAGTAAAATTATATGGATGGGAGATTTGGGGACTGGTGGGTCTCTTGTATAATCACCCCATATCTTTAATCAATAGTTATGGCCAGAATATGGAAGAACACACTTTTTGGCAAATTTTCTATACAATTGTAGACTTTACTAATGATTTCTAATAATTTTTGGGGAACTTAATATACTGGGTTCCGTACCAGAAACCTCCAAAGCTAGAAGTCATATTCTTAAAAGGCATCTGAGAAATAATTGTGTGTTTTCTTTTTTTTCAGTTAGCTTTGGTACACACTTTGCGTATTGCATATCTGTACACCAGTGATTTTACTTTATTTTTAAATACTTATTGTTCTTTTTCAAGAATTGATTACTTTCTCATAATCCAGTTTAGTCTCCTGCAGGTCAATAACTTACAGATCCATAACATTATCTGGTCAGTTCATGCAAAGGTTATGTTAGCTCTCTCTTGTTTGGGTAATCTGAGTTTATGCTAAGACTATTCAATTTTATGCAAGCAGTTCCAATCGCCTTTACAAAACATTTGTTAAGTAAAGTTAAAGGGACAGTCAACACCAAAATTGCTATTGTTTAAAAAAGATAGATAACACCTTTACAACCCATTCCCCAGCTTTGCACAACCAACATTGTTATATTAATATACTTTATAACCATTAAACCTCTTAATTTCTGCCTGTTTCTAAGCCACTAAAGACAGCCTCTTATCACATGTTTTTTTATTAGCTTTTCAAAACGGGGAGTGCTAGTTCATGTGAGCCATATAGATAACATTGTGCTAACGCCCGTGGGTTGTAGCAGACACTGCACTAATTGGATGAAATGCAAGATAATAGATCATAAATAAAAAGTCATGTGATCAGGGGGCTGTCAGAAAAGGCTTAGATACAATGTAATCACAGAGGTAAAAAGTGTATTAATATAACCATATTGGTTATGCAAAACTGGGGAATGGATAATAAAGGGATTATCTATCTTTTTAAACAATAAAAAAAAAAATTTGGACTGTCCCTTTAAAATAAGCATTAACGATTGGTTCCGGTTCCGGTGGGAGGAGCCTAGCATCGCTCGTGGCAAGTGAGCGTGGATGCTGAGGGCTCGTATCCAACTTCTCCCTGCCATATGCCCGTTGTCGGAGTGTGACTGCTTCCTAGGGCAACTGCACCTAGCAAGAGGTGCTTGTGGCGGAACTGCGGAACAAGCAGAGAGGCTCAGTTGCAGGAGCCTGAACTCGGAAATATGGGCGAGACGTACCATTTGATTTTCTAAGATTGCCCAATTTGACCCGCAGAACAGAGCGGGGTGGTGGCCCCTGAGACTGAGAGGTACAGAAAAGGTGGTGCGAGACCGGAGCTGTGCAGTACGGGGCGGCGTCCATAGAGACCGGGAGCTGCGGAGGTGGGTCTAGGAGACCAGAGTAGTCCAAAGAGGTCAGGAGAGTGGCTGAGACGGAGTTGAACCCTCGAGTTGGAGACATCAGCTTTCCACAGGAGCCGCAAGACGCAAAACCGCATGGAGGTTCGGCGGTAATCACAGCACAGCAGGCTGATTAGTGGGCGGTTGATCGCCACACTACAAGTGGAGGTATTAGCTTGCTACAGGAGCTGCTAGCCGCAAACCGCAGGGAGGTTTGGCGGTCGCCATAGCACAACAGGTGGTCCAGCGGGGAGCTGACTGCCACACTGCAGGCGGAGGACGAGGCCTAGCATAGCAGAGAGTCAGAGGTATCCCGCAGAACACAATACAAAGAAGCTCTGGCACATAAGGAAAGTAAGGTGGCACCTAGGAAAATCTAAGGGGACTGAGCAAGTATCTTAGATCTGATTAAGATGTTTTACCCCAATTGTTGCCCTCGCTTTATTTTTTTTCTTTCTATCCTCCTAAAGGGTTGTTTATTACAACAGGAGAGGTATATCTTGCGCTATATAAAATAGCGGTCTATAAAGGTACTCTTTATTGCTAAAAATACAGCCTAAGCAGAAAAAACCTGAGGAACTTTTTCTAAGAACTTCCGCTAAACACTAATGCAAGTAAACTACCCTGTGTGTCGTTGATTTAAAACTGCAAAGGACATAATAAGAATTTTGAAGATTTTTGCTTTTCACATCAGGGCAGTGCTAGTACAGAAACCATTAGTGCGGCTTCCATTTGGGGTGGAGCCTAAACAAGTGTGCTCCCTGTTGGCGGTGACTGAACGCCGCTGGAAAAACCTACCCAAGCCTTGACACCATCTTACCCGGGGTTTGTTACCGGGTGTTGTGTGTGGTGGTGCACGCAGCCACAGCATCAGGCTGCTGGCTGGAAGCTGAACTTTTTTTTCTGGAGTGGAGGTCCAGGTGGGAGTGCCTGATAGCCACAGAGGCTCAGCAGTATTACGCTAGAGATTATTCTCACCTACCTCCTGAGAGACCGCAAAGTGCCAGTATCGCCGGCACCATTGAACGTGGAAGGGTTTCCTACCCGGTGTAGGAGACCAGATGCACCAGAGGAAGCGGCTGGAAACATGTGACAGGAAGCTTTCGTCACGCTATCGCCGCTGAAGTGGAGACGCTGCCGGGCTGAGGTCCTCTGAATGAGCCGCTTCATCTCTTTAAGCACAGGATCAACCCTCAACAGCTTGTGAAGCGGAGGGGGAAGTGCTTTTCTTCAGGGTAAAAGTCCTGAATATTACCGCAGTGCCGGGGCAGAAGAGGCCTGTTCCAGTCGCAAGTACAAGCTCCCTTATCTATTCCCCCTATTGCTGTTGTTTTCTTGATTCCTGATGTTTTTCACCGTCATCTTAGGGGAGTGAGACAGACAATCTTAAGGGTAAAATGCTTGATTTACTTGCCTATTGCTAAGAAGGGTCACAGCAACTTCTACCTCTGCCAAAGGGAATATATTATACCATACTGATTGCTGATATCTGGGAACCTGTCTATGGTTTCCTGAACACTATATATTTGGCTAATTTGTTTGGAGACAAATCTTTCCCCCAAGTTATCAGTTTCTCTGTTTGTGAGTTGTATCTGCATTGTGGTTAGTACAAGGACATTCCTGTTAAGAAGAAACAGAGGAGAATCGATGACACTTGTTATAATTTAACTACTCACAATATAAAAAGAGTTAAAGACTCTGGGGGCTCTCCTTCCTGAAGCATAGAGCTATATATATATAAATTAATACCTGGTACCTTTTTTGCTGTTTACCAATTGTGCATTTAATCCCAAGTACAAACCACTCAGGGTAGGAAATCCTAAGGGTTTATTGAAAAAAAAAAAAAAAAAAAAAAATTTCTCTCCCTGTAATGATTAAGTTGTAGAAATGTTCATTTGTTATCGGCTACCTTAGTAAATCCTCATGATTCTATCTAGGCTGATTGTTTAGCTAAATTAGAGAAGGGTTTACATATCCTACTCTTACTGTGTTAATAATTTTCTAGCTAAATTCTAAGCATTTATCTAATTGAAGTATGTTTGCTTTATGCTTATGCATGCAGGGACCAGAATCTAGCCAATTTGTAAGTATGCATTACTAATTACTATATCTAAAGCTGTAAGGGTATTAAGGCAAACCTGTAAAATATTTAGTTGCTTGTTGTCCACAGAATCTGCAGAGAAAGATTTCTGTTTTACTATCTAGTGCTAAACCATATTTTGATTATATTCTGCTATTTACTGCTAATTGTTTAGAGCGAAAAATTTAATAGAGGGGATTATGTGTTTCTCCTTTTTCTTTTGGTCTTAAATTCCTTAATTTGACAGGCCTATTCTCACTTTTTTTTGCTCTTGCCTTAGGTAAAGGGCTCACTTTAATTTTTTTCTAGTGATTATATACACTATCACCCACCTACGTATAAATATAATTGATACACAGCACCCTCACATATAAAAGAAGAAGAGGGGAGGAGAAAAAGAGAAAGAAAAGGGAAAAAATCCTTATTCACATTCCTTTCCCTTTTTTTTTTTTTGTTCACTAATCAGGTCGCGCTTGGACGTTGACCCAAGAATTTTTGTGCACTTTTTTTTTTTTTTTTAATTTATTTTTCTTCACATTCACTCACTTGTATTTATTTATCTACTTATTTTTGTCCACTTTTGATTAATGGAAAAATTCGTTACGCAGATGAAAAAAATTCACCTGTAATGCCTGCAAACTTAAGGATAAAAAATCTAAATCAAGTGATACCAGCTTAGATTCTACATTAAATGACCTACCTCTACCCTCTCTTGATATACAGGCATTGACAGTACAACTATCTGCCGTATTTGCACCTCATTTTGAAATGATTAAAAAATAAATTTCTGGTATGGCCTCCGAGCTTTCTGCTCTCTCCGCCGAATTCAGACAGTTTTCTGCCCGAATCGTGTGAAGCAGAGGTGAGAATTTCGGATTTGGAAGACCGGGTAAATGTACAAGAGATGACCATTCCTTGAACAAGACTCCACAATTCAAAATATGCAGTTGCGCCTGGAGGATATGGAAGTTCGCTCCAGGCGCAACAACATACGTATCGTGGGCCTCCCTGAGTCAGCTGAATTTGTAGATCTATTGAAATTCACCTCTCTAGATCTCCCACAAGCATTAGGAATGTCACCAGAATACCTGCCTTTGACAATAGAAAGAGCTCATAGAGTAGGCCCGAAGAGATCGTTAAGCGACAAGGCAGCCAAGAGCAGAATGTGTATATTTAGAGTATTGAAATTTCAGGACAAAATTGAACTAATGAAACTTTTTAGGAAGAACGGTCCTATAATATTAGGTAACAGTAAAATCCTCCTCTTCCAGGATTTCTCTTCTGAGACATCCACAAAGAGGAAGTTAATGGCCCCATACTGCTCACAGCTGATAAATAATGGGGTTAAAGCCCGTATGGTTTACCCGGCTAAAGTTATAGTGGAGGATAGCGAGACAGTACTTACATTTCAGGAAATTCCAGATATTAAAGAATATATCAAATCAAAAATGGTAAACTGAAGAGCGAGAAATCAGTTTTCTCCTGTTTTCTGTTTTTTTTTTGCTATGATCACAACGATAGTGACTATTAAGCCTTTATCACAGACGTGGATGAATGTGGAATGGGTGTAGTTTTATTTTAAATGCCACAATTGTTTGTCTTGTGTTTTTTCTTTTTTTTTTTTTTTCTTTTTTTTTTTTGCGAAATTTTAATCTGAAGGTATGTCTCCCCGTTAAATGACTGGAGTAAAGATTCTATCATGGAATGTTGGAGGTATAACCTCCCCCATGAAGAGAAAACTTATAATTAAAACTCTTGCAAAAAAAAGGCCAGATATTGTATATATCCAAGAAACCCATCTTAGTGATTCAGAAGTAGCCAAACTTAAAATCAAATGGGTGGGTGAAGTGGTAGCCTCTTCAAGCACAAATAGAAAATGTGGAGTGGCGATTCTACTCCATAAGGAGTTAGATTACAAAATTTTATATACTGATAAAGATCCACAGGCCAGATACATCATTACTCCAAATTCAGATTAACCAGGTTACTTATGTGCTTTGTAATGTGTATGGTCCAAATAGTAATAGCAGAGACTTCTGGGAAAGTATTAAAGGTAAGATTTTTCCCTTTATAGGTGAGAATCTCATCTTAGGCGGGGGGATTTCAATATGACATTAGCTCCAGAACTAGATAGATTTAATAACACAAATGCAAAAGAATACAAAAAAACTGCCAAATATTTCAGAACTTTTTGTTCTCAGCTCAAATTGGTAGATATCTGGAGAATCAAAAACCCTGATTCGCGGATTTTCACATGTGAGTCCTAAAGCACATAAGACCTTCTCTAGGATTGATTTATTCTTATTATCTGAATCCTTGTCAATTCTACAGATGGAATTGGAATTGATGACATTTTGATATCCGATCATGCGCTAATATATCTCACTCTGCCCCCCTCAAGTAGGTCACACAGATAAAAATCAATCACTTTTTTTCCACAATATTTGTTGAACAACCCTAGATTTGCTATCTGGCTTAGGCAAAGATGGAGAGATTATTGTAGCAAACAATATTTCTTATTTTAACAGAATTGAGATTTTTTGGGAGGCAGCTAAGGCTGTCCTAAGAGGAGATATAAAGAGTTATTTAATAACCAGTAAAAGGAAATCTCGGGGCTCTAGAAGTTCAACTATCTAATAGAGTTAGAAATGCCTATTCAAGATATGTCGAGGAGCGTTCTTTGATTAATTGGAAAAAGTACCAAGAGGCTAGAAGAGAGAGAGATGTCTTCTTGAAACAGAGAGCCCAAAAGGAAGAGATCAAAATTAATGCTCAATTTAAGGGTCCTTATGGGGATTCCACGAAACATTGGCAAAACGAATTAAAAATAGAAAGAGGAAAAATTATATCCCGGGTATTAAAGAAATCGACACCTTATATACAGACACAAAGGAGATTAGTAGATTGCTGTTTTCATTTTATCAAAAGCTATACTCTAGGCAGGTTAGTAATATCTATATACAAGAAGGATTCTGGTCTAAGATAAAGTTGCCGCAAATTAAAGAAGATGATCTATTGTTTCTCAATGCTCCAATTAGAGTAGAGGAAATTGGGGATATGATAGACAAGATGCGGTTGAATAAGGCGCCCCCGGCCCAGATTGTCTCCCAGCAGAATTTTATAGATTACTTGCACCTGAAATTATTCCCACTCTAGAAAAGCTATTCAATAGTTATTATCGCACCGATAATTCCATCTCTTCTTTTTTTTCTTCCGCAAATATTATGCTAATTCTCAAAAAAGGCAAAAATACCAGAGGACCCAGCCTCTTATAGGCCTATATCTGTGTTGAACACAGATTATAAAATATTGATGGCGATCTTAGCAGACAGACTTTCTTCATTTCTGGGTGATATCATCCACACAGATCAAGTGGGTTTTATGAAATCTAGGTCCTCTATGAAAAATATTCGCAGGATAGTGACATGTCTTGATTACTTTTTTTTTCCTAAAAGAGGGGAAAAATGTAATTTCTCTGAGGATTTTGCTATCTTATCACTGGATGCCGAAAAGGCTTTGATGCCATTGCTTGGGACCATCTTTTTAAAGTACTAGAGGAATTTGGTTTTAGGAACCAATTCCTACAATTTATTAAAAAAATATACAGAAACCCAATCTCATATCTTATTGTGAATGGTATTCTTTCGCAGAAGATCATTCTGGGGAGGGGGACAAGACAAAGGGTGCCCATTATCGCCTCTCTTATTCAACCTGGCCCTAGAACCTTTAGCTATCCGTCTACGAAGTATTTTAGAAGGAATTAATATGGGTTCCTATTCTCTTAGGACACTTTTATATGCTGATGACCTAGTATTATTTTTAAAGAAATCCTCGGTCTCGATACCAACTGTACTAGAATGTTTAGATGAGTTCAGCTCCTTTGCGGGATATAAAATTAATTTTAATAAAAGTGAACTCATGTGGATCATCAAATTAAGAAATAGCCTGAAAGAACATCCCTTTAAAGAGGTTGAAGCAATTACATATCTCGGCATAATATTACACAAAAACCCGAGGAATTGGTATCGCCTCAATTTTTTACCTTTGTTTCAGAAGGGTTAAAGCTGACTTGGAACTATGGAAGGTATTTCATCTCTCTATACAGCCCGTATTAATTTAATTAAGACAATTATTTTCCCACGATTACTTTATCCTCTTCAGAATCTTCCACTGTTTATCCTGAGTAAGGATCTGCGTAAATTAAATTCCGCCTTCTCCAAATTTATCTGGAGCGGCAGGAGACCGCGTATATCCTTGGAGAAATTTACACCGAAATTTGAAGCAGGAGGTCTTGCTCTTCCTAATCTCAAGTTATATAATTGGGTCTGTTTAAGTAAAACAGCGGTGGATTGGATTGTAGAAAAGGAGTTGGTTTCTTCTTTAGAGATGAGAATTATATGGTCTCTCCTCTTTCCTTTAAAAGCAATTTTGCATTGCCCACTACAATCTCTACAAATTATATAACTCCGCTAATATCTATTAGTAATGTAGCGGCGGCTTGGCAAAAGTGCTGCATGTTACTTGAAGTGGATTTTACATTTTCTGCATTTTTGCCAATTATTGGAAATCCACAATTCATACCCGCTATTAAGCAATCGGTATTTAAAGAGTGGGCTGAGAAAGACCTTAAATATGTTTGTCAGATCCTCTCACAAGGGGGCAGATAATTCCCTTTGAAATGCTTTCCCAACATTTTCATCTAGCCAGATCTAACTTTTTTTGCATACCTCCAGTTGCGCCACCTTATCAATACTCGAAAATGGGACAGGGAGTGAGGTTTGGCGCAGTGGTCGGATCTCAATATATGTTTACAAAAAATTTACATCAGGCAATTCCTCTATATCTATGACATTATGCTCTCTAAACAAACATTAATCCTTCGTGATAAACGGTCGCAACTGGACTCCCTTTTTTCCGGCATTAGATACTGGGAAATTAAACAGAGTATGATTAGCTTAAAGAAATGTGAAATTCCACGAAGTTGGAGGGAATCCCATCTAAAGCTTATTAATAATTACTACTTATCCCCCTCAGAGAATGGTTAAATTATATCCAACTAACGAAGGGGGTTGTCCCCGCTGCAAGAAACCTAAAGCAGATACATTACACATGTTCTGGTACTGTCCAAAAATTATTCAACTATGGAGGAAGCTAGAATATTGGTTTAAAGTATTATATAAGACCTCCCATTACTCTGTCTCCCAACAAGATAATATGGTTAGAAGTTCCTAGTAATATGGGTTTTCAAACAAAAGTCTTAAACACCATCATTTTAGCTGTTAGGCAGCAGATTGTTAAACATTGGCAAATCTAATGTAAACTCTGGGATAAACCAGATGTTACAACAGATTCAAAATCAAATTATCTATGAATCATTTCACTTAAAAACTGCTTCTGAAAGAAGAATAAAATCCTTTTTAGTTGGCTGGGTTACCAATTATTCAATCATATTCTTCAGTTATACAAAAGCCATTCTTGCGCCATTTCTCTCTTCAGACTCTTTAGGGATTTAGTAGCCTTGGATCTCTTTCCACATTCATGGATAATTGGACTCAGAATAATTTAAAGAAGGAGAAAATTAATTAGGGTTAAAAGAAGGGTAGTAGGATAAGTAAAATGTTAGAAAAGAAGGAAGAAGGAAAGAGGGGAAAAAGAAAAAAACAAGAAAGGGCAAAACTAGTCAGGAGAAGACATCAAAAGAATAAGGAAAGAATCAGACTTAGAGAGATTATTGTATGATATGAGAAGGGGAAGGAAGGGAGGAAAGGGAAAGGAGGGGAAAGAAAGGAGGAAGGAAAGGAGGGAAAGGGAAGAAAAGAAAGAAGATAAGGTAGGGAGAGAAGAAAGAAGGGGAAAAAAAAAAAAAAAGTAAGTGACGAGTCCTCTGCAGCCCGAGTAGGAAGGTGAGGGAGGGAGAGAAGGGATAAAGAGAGAGAAAAGTTAGAAAAGGGGAGTAGGGAAAAGAAAAGAAGGGAAAAGAAAAAGGAAAGGGGAAGGGGAAAGGAGAAAGAATATAAATTCTTTTTTTTTTTTTTTTTTTTATGATTGAATGTAGTTTGAATGTGTTTATTGTTTATATATGCGAAAAATTCCCAACAGCATACGCAAATGAATTAGATGAGAATATATTGTTAGCTCTCTCTTATTTTTTTTGTTATGTTCCGCAAAACGCTGTATTTAAGGAGAGATTTATTGTTTAAATCTTATGTTATCTCCTTTTGTTTTCTTCACACCTGACCCTGCGTGGTACATAAAGGTATAAATGTATGTAATTATGCTAGCTGTTGGGTTATATAAATAAAGAATATAAAAAAAAAAAAAAAGAATTTTGATAAATGTGCATAGTTAGAGATAGGGCTTTGGTCTTATATACAGTATAAGCAAGGAAATTTGTCATGCTCTACAATATTAAGTACTTGAATGTCTTTCTCTCTTTGAATTCTATGATGACAATGATGGTATGCTAGAAGAGGTCTAAAGGGGTTTAGAAGTGTCTGCATATTTTAATATATAAAATTGAGTTAAAAGGGAAGAGGAAGAGAGGGGATCTGTATATAACTCCCAACCAGTGTCATAAGCTTTGTAAAAAGTAATCTTCCTTAACCTTGTCTATCTATAATCAGTGGTTTTTTGGCTTAAATTATATCAAGCTTATACTTTATCTTTTATACTCAAAGATTTTAGGCTAATAGCTATTTAAGGACAAGTCCGGGAAAAGGGGGGGTTTATCTCAATCTTAAATTTTGTTGATGCACAGTACACTATTTTTGATTAATGTATGTTTAATTCACATAGTTTTCCTAGGAAAATATTTGGTTTACAATAACTACACATTTACTCTCATGCATTCACAGACCACTTTTGGCTGTTTTGTTCATTTTAACTTTTTTTTTTTTTGTGTGTGTGTATGTCTGGGTATATATTCTATCCAGTGTTAAATAGTTTAGAACACCTAGTCTTTTTTCACCCACGCGTAAGAAGGGAAACAGGAAAGAAATTATAGGCGTATTAGTTTCACGGCTCACAGTACACGGCTCACAGTACATGGATAAATATATCACTTATAATAAACACCACTCCCCCGGCCAGTGCCCGCCAAACAAAAAGATAAAAGAGTGAGAACATCTGAACACATTTAAGAAAGTGCCTTAGAATTTTCGGCACAAAAAAATGACACCCAACCCTGGTAGCTCAAATGTCCGAATTTTTTTTGCCGCAATTTGAAAATGCTTAAAAATCAGATGGCAAGTATAATGGTTAGAATTAAAACAATTCTCTAGTCGTCTCACTGAAGTGGAGGATAGGAGTATCTAGTAATGAAGACATATTATATAAACAGGAAAGAAGTATAGCAGATAATAGTAAACCTCTGATCTATATTACAAGACAAAATACATGAATTAGAAGATCGTTCAAGACGAAATAATCTAAAAATATTGGCCTCCCAGGAGGATATGAATATGTGGATCTAATAACTTCGCTAGCTCTACATTACCACTAGCTTTGGGTATCTCTTTGGATAAAGCATCCTATTATAGTTGAAAGGGCACATCGATTAGGTATAAATAGAAATAACATGAGAGAAAATCGCACAGACCTGTTTTGATAAAGTATCTAAGTTATCAGGACAAGAGAACAATATTCTGAGAGGCCTATAGGAAAGCAGGGAATCTTTTTTTAGCCCAAGTAAAAGTACTGATATTTCAGATTATTCTAGTGAAACCTACAATGAAGAGAAAAGAGCTTGCCCCATCATATTGCACTAGATTAATCATGCCAGGGGCTTAAGGCCCAGATTAATGTACCCCGCCAGAATAATTTTGGCTGAACCAGGAGGAAATATCTGTCATAAATAATATATCAGAAGCTAGAGAATTCTGTAAAAAATAGAACAAATATCTTGAACAAGGTAATTGGGCCAACTTACACTAGACTTTTGGTAAATGCTCTCCGGGTTCTAAAATGTTTTTAATGTCTATGAAAAAAAAATTATTTTCTTTTTTTTTTTTTTTTTCTCTCCTTTTTTTTTCTCTCTCCTTTTCATTGCTACTACTTCTTTTTTTTTTCTCTTCCCCTATCTTTTAAGACCTCCCGTCCTCCTCTCAACTCATATATATCATAATATGTGCAAAAAGAGGGTCCCAGACAATACATTTAGATTAAGAGATGAGGACAATTAAGTTTGTCTCATGGAATATAGGTGGGATTTCATCACCTAAAAAGAAGAAGTTAGTGATTAAGCATCTTTCCAAATTGAATCCTGATATAGCACTAGTACAGGAGACACATCTTAAAAATATTGAAGCTCAGAAGCTTAAATGCAAATGGGTTGGACAAGTTATAGCATCAGATTGTGCCAGGAGGAAAAGAGGGGTTGCTTTTTTAATAAATAAGGATTTGGAATACAGAATTCATGATATACAGTTAGATTTTAGTAATAGATGGATCATTCTCACTATAGAAATATTTTTTTTTTTTTTTTTTAAATATTTTATTTATAATCCAAAAATATAAATACATGGCCTCTCAATTGGGCTTACCTTTCACCTCGCAGGGTGCATTACCGAATGTAAATAATAAACAAATGAACAGCCTTTCGTTCAGGCCCGCTTTTCACCATGCAAGGTGTAAAACCATTTCCCGCTTTGTACAACCTAAGCCCTTGTGATTTAATCCTAAAGCTTACTTTTTATCCAACGTTATTTCATACAGTGTAAGCCATCCTACGTTCTGTACTTATATTAGGATAATTTTATTCCCTCATATCACCCTACCCTAAACCGAAAAAAAACAAAAAAAAAAACAGAACTGACATACAAACACTCAAACAGACAAGAAGAAAAAAAAAAAAAAAAAAAAAAAAAAAAAAAAATTAGATATATATAATCTCTCTCCCCCGGCCCCCACACCACTCGCACTACAGCTTCCTCTTAGGTTTCGGCTGTTTTCCTAAAAGAATACCAGAATTGTTCTTGTATAGTGTTTGGGAGGGAATGTATCAATTTTTCCCATTTCTTCCTATATTCTCTGCTGGTAAAATCATTCAATTCTTGAATATCAAATTGTTCAATAATAGCTTGTTTTATCAGAAAATTTTTCCAGTCTACAAAATTAGTTTTTTTACTATTCTTCCAATTTCTGAAGATTATGCTTCTAGCCGCAAGTATTGAAATATTTATAAATCTCCAGTCTTCCCCCATTCTTTGACCCTTAGTAAAAGTATTATGTGTTCTAATGTAAAGATACTAGATCTCTTTAGTATTTTACGTAGCCAAAACTCAATTTTAAGCCAGAATTGTCTAATTATAGGGCACTCCCAAATCATATGTATTAAATCCGCTTCAGTTTGACTGCATTAGGACATTTATTAAATTGTGTATTACCCCACTTCGCGCCCCTCTCTGGCGTGTAGTAAGTGCGGTATAATAACTTTAAGTGAGCTTCTCTCCAGGTTTCGGATATTGTTGTTTTAGCCACTTGGGAGATTGATTCTTTTATCTTTTCATTAGACTCGCCTAATTCGGTAATGAAGGGACTCCATCTATTCGTTATATTACCTAAGTTGTTTAGACCTTCTTTAACAGAGATGAGTTTATACCAGGGTGAAATTGAACTCACTCCATGCATAACCATTTTTATCCATGATTCAATTTTTTCCCATCCCCAATTCCACCCATTTTCCCTGATCAATTGCTGAGCATAATGCCTGACCTGGAGATAGGCGAAAAAATCTCTGTTATCTATGTGGAAATCAGTTTTCAAAGAGTCGAATGTTTTAACAGTCTTTCTTTCTTTATCTAGTATTTGCCAAATAAATTCTAACCCTTTGGCCCCCCAGCTCTGAAAAACAGTGGAATTAAAGCCCCCTGGGAAAGCTAAGTTATTTTGTATTAATAAGTATTTGGACATCTTATATTCTATTACTAAGATAATACACAACTTCTGCCAAGCTATGATGGGATTTACAATAGTTTTTATATTTTTAATATTTGTTGGCAGTCTTCGCCATGGGCAGTGTATCAAATTCACCAAGTTATGTGGCATACAGAAATTCCTTTCAATTTCTGGAATTGTGAAGTACGAGACCCCTGTTATCCATTCTACCACTATCCTACTTAACATTATCCAGTTGTAATGTTCCAAGTTTGGGAGAGCTAATCCACCCATATCTCTTTGTAAGTATAATTTATCCATAGCTATTCTTGGTTTCTTATTATTCCATATGAATTGCCTTACCGCCACCGAGACCTCTCTGATGTCTTTCTTTGACATCGGGATGGGAACGTTTTGAATTAAATACAATATTTTTGGGAACATTATCATTTTAAATGTGTTAACCCTGCCAATGAGTGATAAGGGTAATTTAGACCAAGCTTTTAAATCTTCTTTTAGTTTTCTAATCAGGGGTGTATAATTTAAGCTATACAATAGGTCCTCTTGAGTTGAAATTAAGATTCCTAAGTACCTTATACTCTCTCGAGCTAGCTTAAAATGATTTCCTGGGCTCCAATCTTTATCTTCCCTTAGTATCATCAATTCAGATTTGTTTATGTTAATCTTATAGCCTGAAAAGGTACTAAAGTCTTCTATTATTTCCAAAACTAATGGGATATTAACCTTGAGATTGCGAACGTATAACAAATAGGTCATCTGCATAAAGGGAGACTTTACTCTCATATTTGCCCACCATTATGCCCTGTATTCTTTCTCTTAACATTATGGCTAGTGGCTCTATAACTACATTAAATAGTAGCGGTTGAAAGAGGACAGCCCTGTCTAGTGCCTCTCTCTAACAATAGGTTTTTTGATACCTGGCCATTCACCAAAATTGCAGTGCATGGTTTTCTGTAAATATTTTTAATCAATTGTATTATAGTTTCTGGGAACCCAAACTCTGACATTGAGGTGAATAAATGGTCCCATTCCACTGAGTCAAAAGCTTTCTGTGCATCTAGGGAGAGTATAGCTAAACTAGGTCTGTCCCCTTTCATGTTTTATCTTTATGTTTTTGAGAAAGTTTTTCACTTTTCGTAGAATCTAGCACTAAAAATAATTTTCGTAAATTGGAGGCGGAGTTTCTTCCTACCATAAAGCCCGTCTGGTCAATATGAATAATAGATTTTAGTACTGCTGAAGTCTGTTTGCGATAATACCGGCTAAGATTTTGTAATCCGAGTTCAACAAGGATATGGGTCTATATGATTCCATCAGTGTGGAATCTTTATCAGGTTTTAAGATTAACGTGGTCCAAGATGCCGTGAAATTGGAAGACATTTCTTTCCCTTTTATAAAGTAATGGTTAAACAGTGTAGTTAAGGTTGGAACTATACCCTCTATTAATAATTTATAATACTCATTAGGTAATAGATCTGGACCTGAAACTTTGTTATTTTTTAACTTTTTGATGGCGTTGCTAACTTCTTCTTCTGATATTGGTTTGATAAGTTTGTTTCTTTCTATTTCATCAAATTTTGGTTTTGTTATCTTAGCCCAGAAATCATCCTTATTTTCGAGGTTCAATTCTCCCGAACCATAAACCTTTTGATAATATTCTTTAAACAATCTTAAAATGTCTTTCGTCTTATGTTCTATCTTCCCCGTTATCATTATCCCGCCAACATGATTATGTCCTTTAGCTCTCCTTACCAAGTTAGCTAGGAATTTCCCTGTTTTATTTCCATGTCTGTAAAATTTTGCTGACAGCCTAAGTTCTTCTTGGGTAGTTTTATTAAGAAGCCAGATGTCCCTAGCCTCCTTAGCGTCTATAAAGTGTTGCCAGTTGGTACTATTTGATTCCTCCAAATACTTATTATATGCTGAAGATAATCTTTTTAACATTTCCTTTTCTTTAATTTTTTGTTTTCTCTTTTCTATTGCTCAAAAAAGCAATAACTTCACCACGCATTACTGATTTTGATGCTTCCCAAAATATCTCTGGTTTTTCCAAGTATTCTACGTTATTTGTATAAAAATCCTGCCATTTTGTCATCAACATATTTTTATAATCTCTGTCATTAATCAAATACTTAGGAAACCAGAATCTTCTCACGGGGAGTTATCATTATCCAGGCTAATTTTAAGAATTATTGGGGCATGGTCTGATATTATTATGTCTTTTATTTCTGCATCGACCTCGAGGCCAGTTAATTTCTCTGAGATCATAAACATATCTATCCTTGAAAACGTCATATGAGCCTTTGAGGCACACGTATACTCCCTGCCAATTGGATCCTCTCTCTGCAGATATCTTTCACTTTAAGATTAGCTATAAATTTACTGAGTAACTTAGCCTCAAGCTTATCTCTTTCTAGTTTTCTCCCGGTATCTCCTTTTCTAGCTCTGTCTAGAGGGATTTGAAACACCATGTTAAAGTCACCCCCTAGGGATAAAAACCCCCTCTGCCTTTTCCAATAGCTGGAGATTGGAGTTCTGACCAGAATATTGGATTGTAATCGTTGGGACCATAGACGTTACATATAGTAAATTTTCTTCTCTCAATTACCAATTTTAGAATCATATATCTTGCTTCTGAGTCTAGCTCAGTGGATAAAATAGTATATTGTAATTTTTTATTCAAAAGAATTGCTACCCTTTCTTTCTCTTTTGCTGCATGGGGTTCCCACTACTTCTCCCACCCAGCCTGCTCTCAGTTTGAGCAGTGTCTAACTTCTTTCAAGTGTGTCTCCTGGATGAGGGCAACATCTGCCTTCAGACTCTTAAGCTGAGCCAAAATTGTTTTCCTCTTCATCGGGGAGGTGATGCCGCTCACATTCAGGAGACACATTTAATTTGATTAATCATTTAAACTATAGAAAAAGTGCGGAGTAGCCGTATAGGGCACGGGAGAGAGTGAGAAGAAAAAAAAAAAAAAAAAAAGAAAAGAAAGAACACCCCCCCCTCCCAGACCCACATTTCCCGCTCCCCAAAGAACTCTACATTCTCTATCTATCTTGTCCATCAAATATATTCAAACCTTTTTTTTTTATTATGATTAACCACTGTTATATTACCTTTCTCTCATAAAGGCTTCCAGCTCCCCTAGGGTTTTCTAGCAGTCTATTCCCTTCAGTGCCTTGTACCACGGATTCTAGCAGGGTATATTAATGTGCATTGTAACCTTTATTGTCAGATGAGTCACTTGCAGGCGCCATTAATTTCCTCTTGCTAGATACCCTCTGCCGAGAAATCCCTGAAATATAAGGATCTTTTTCCCTTCAATAACTATGTCCTCTCTTTTTCTAAAGTGCTGTTAGTATTTTCACCTTATCCTTGGAAATTGAGGTATCTAGCAATTATTGGTCTGGGTCTGTCGGAATTACTATCTTCTCTTCTATGCCCTATTCTATGTACTCTCTCCACTGTAAGAGGAAGATATGTGGATGGCACCATCTAGTAATATTTGGTAGAATTTCCAGACATAAATAATTTAGATCCTTTATATGTGTGTTTTCGGGTTAATCCTATAATCTTTAAGTTGTTCTTACGTGCACGGTTTTCTAAGTCCTCAACTTTCTGCTGTAGTCTATCTAAATCTTTCCTCATGTCAGTGTTGCTTAGCTCATGCCCTTCCACCCTATCTTCCAAATCTGATATACGTTGTTCAGCTTCCCCTAGCCTTTTGGAGAAGTGTCTAACTTCATTAGCAAGGCCAGATATCTCAGATTTAATTAGTTCAAACTGGGGCAAAAAGATGTCTGACATCGTTTTAGTTAGTGCTTGTGTATCTAACTGGTTGATACTCTCATTTATGGTTTCCAGATATATTTTCACTACCTCCTTTGTTTTTTTCTCCCTGCCTCCTGGGCTGCCATAGCTGGGATTTATTTTTGTATTGTGAAACGAACTTGTCCATAAGGGATCACACCGCCGTTTGTTGAAATACTCTGACAGTTTTTTTTTTTTGGTTTTGTTTTTTCCCCTTTCTTTTTTTTCCCCCCTGTCTGCTTCAACTGTTGATGATTCTAAAACTTACCAAGAGTATGTTTTCCAGACAGTCTTTTACCCCTGATTATATTCTATGGAGTTTAAGTTGTTATGCTAAAGCTACCAAGATCAGACAGGGTTAGAGGCACGCCTGGCCCTGTGATACTATGCTCTGTATAATGTCACAATTTAAAGAGCAAAATGTAATATATCACTCTTTGAGTATACTTATTCTCCTAGCTTTCGGCTAAAAATAGGATATCCCTGCTTAACTTCCGAGATCAGACAGGGTCAGGTGCTCATATTAGTACTTAAAAACTATTAGGGAATAAGCTTTAACCATTATGCCATTCACTATAAAGACTTCAAAAGCAAAATATGTCTAGGATGGCACTATGTAATGTATGACTTTTCTGAGAGCTAATTGCTCTAAATCTAGTGGATGCTCTGCATATCTGATACCCCTTTAAAACAGAAAAGATTGTCAAGCCCACTGCTTAGCTTTTTACAACTGAGATCTATACGTTCAGCAAGTCTGCCTCTGGCCTTTAAGCACATTCAATTTTCAAAGAATCCACAACTCAGACAGAAATTCACATAATATATCTCACATTTCACCATATTCTTTAAAGTGGTATTTAACAATTGTGTCACTCAGTACTTTCTTGCCCCCTTTATTTCCTCTTTCTTCCCCCCCTTTTTTTTTTTTTTTTTTATTATTTTTTTTTCCCTTCAGAGGCAAATATTTATCAAATTGTAACAGTACCTTTTATCTTGTGCACCTTCAAGAGAAAAACCCATATATCATAAATCCAACTCCTTTTAACCTTAACCTACTCTGTTAACCTGTTTCCTGTTACTAAACAGCTCACCAGCACATAATGTCCAAATAATGTTCATTGTACTACATACTATATACATATGCAAGTGTCTATTGTCATTTTCTGTGATAGAGAAAAAGGCAAACATATGATAAAATGGGGAAGTCAGCAGGAATAGAGTTCTGAGAGGACCAGCTCCTCCAGGCACAAACAGTTGCCTCAGTAAAGTTCAGAATTTCCCCATGACCTTCCTTAAACGTTGCTTTAGCAAACAGTCATGTCAAAGTTTAAAAGGAAAGCTCTCTGTTGTTGTCCTACCTTTGGATAGACAGTGAAGGAAACAGAAAAGAAAAAGTTACCTGAGTGATGAGTAATCCCTCACCACCATTAAACCTGCATTCAGGCTTGTTCCATGTAGGAGATGCAATCAGCCGCAGTCAGCCACTCTCTCGCCGCTTCTAGCTACAGTTTCCTTGCTACTGCAGCGTCCTAGAAAGCGGCAATTCTCCTCCTCAGCTTTACCCGGTGTACACAGGGCTTCCACCTCTGCCTGCTGTGTGGATGTCAGCTGTCACTGCTACGCGGGGTCTCAGTTACTCCAAGGTGAGCTCAGGGTTTCAGCCTCCTTCTGCTGAGCGGTGGTGTCAGTAGCCCACTGGTGTGCGGGTATGCGGGTCCTCAATTGCCCCCTCTTTCATGCAGCATCAGAAAGATACGGGCTTCTCCTGCACGCTAAGCCAAGCCTATCTCTCAGACTTGCCAAGGTTAATGCCTGTTTCCCCTTTTGCACCTCTGCACTTCCTTGGGGCCTAATCCTTTCTTTCGCCTCTCGAATGTAGAGGACTTCAGGTGTCTTCCGACACGCGGATCTATCGACCCTGACCCGGTTCCACTGCTGGCTCCCTAGGGTCCGTTAGGAGGGCTGTACTATCAGCGTCTCTCACACATGCGGCAGACACGCTGCAGAGCTGCAGTCAACCTACACGCTCCTCCTCCAACCGGAAGCTCGTCCCTCCCAGAAATATTTAATGTAAAATATGTATTATGTATATTTATGGTCCTAACACCTCAGGACCAATTAATTTTGGAATGATATGGTTGCAAGATTAATTCTGCACGAATCACCTAATATAATACTTGCGGGAGACCTTTAATCTAACTCCAATACCCTCATTAGATAGATTCTCGCACAAGCAGAGGGGTAGACCAGCACAGAATTCAAAATAGTTTTTCCAGATTGTAAAGAATTAAAATTACATGACATATGGCGTATCCACACCCTGATGGTAAAAGTTTCACCTGTGAGTCACGTGTAATAGAATCTTTTTCTCGCATTGACTTCTTTTTAATTTCTAATGCTCTCTAAGAGACCATGTTAGTGCAGAAATTGGTGAAGAATTACTCTATCGGACCATGCTATATTAACGTTATTAGTAGGAACTAGAGGATTTTCGGGAAGTAACGGAAACAATTTTTATTTTCCGAAGTACATGATAAACGATAGAGCATTTCAACTTTAGATAAAAAGCAAAGTGGCGTGAATATTGTGTAAACCAATCAAGATTACGCGAATAAACATGAGGTGTTCTGGGAGGCAGCAAAGGCTTTTTTAAGGGGGGAGATCAAATTATATATGGTTAGTATCAAAAAGAAGGCTAGGGCCCGGGAAAAATCAATTGACAAAAACGGTTTCGCGGGCATATCAAAATTATATAAATATATCATTGAAAAAGTACTGGGATAAGTACCATAGTGCTCGCCAAGAAAGAGATCTATTTATGTCTTCAAAAATGACACAACAGGAAGCTAGATTGAACGCACATATATGGCGGCCGATACGGGGAGATCTGTTAAATACTTGTCCAGGTTAGACAAAACAGAAATCAGAAAAATGTGATAGGGACATCAGTTGGAAAGGTCAGAATTACACTAAAGTGACTGAATATCAGTAAGGTCTTCTTAGATTACTATAAGAACAAATATGCTGCTAATGCTATAGATATAGAAATGAGTAAGATGTCTTGGGATAAGATTACTTGCCCACGGATTACTTCAGAGCAAGTTAAGTTCATAAATGCCCCTATATCGCTACCGAAGTCATAAAAGCAATCGAAGAAGCTGAAACTTGGGAAAGCTCCCGGGCCTGATCAAATTCCGGCGGAGTTCTTATAGACTGTTGAAGACAGATATAGCCCCCATATTGACTTGTCTATTTAATGAATATTTTAGTAATGGGTAAACAATGCTCTCGATTCTTCTCCGCGTCGACCCATACCCTTATTCCCAAAAAAGACAAAATTCTATCAGATCCTGGGTCATACAGACCTATTTCCTTGTTGAACATAGACTATAAATTATTAACCGCAATAATTGCAAAACGATTTAAAGAAATACTCCATAAAATTATTTCATCAAGATCAGGCTGGTTTTATGTGTAATAGATCACCAACGAAGAATATTCGTAAAAAATATATGTTAATTGAATATTTTTGGAATAAATTGCTCAAGGAAAAAACCAACGTATACATAATGATCTTGCTATGGTTGTGGTCGACGCGGAGAAGGCAATTTGATTCTATAATATGGGAACACCTCTACATTTCGCTGAAAAATTTGGCTTCTCAGGCCATTTGATTGAATTTAATTAAAACCTATCTATAACTACCCCCATTTCTTCGATTTTGGTCAATAACTTATCCACATCACCCGTTTTTAAATTAGAGAAGGGGACGCGTCACGGGGTGCCCCTTTATCACCCCTTTTATTCATGTGGCATTGAACCGTTAGCAATTTATCTTAGACAGGAATTAGAGGGAATAAAAGATTGGATCTCAGAAGCTCGTGCTGTCCTTTTATGCTGACGACTTCACTTTTATATTTTCAACAACGCACAGAAATATTCCAATTGCGTTTAAGGCATTAGAGCTATTTAGTAATATTTCTGGTTACAAAGTAAATACGCTTAAATCAGAGATCTTATGGATACACAAAAATCAAGGACAACATAATTCTAAGAGAGGTCACGAGTATTAGATACTTGGGAATTATGTTACACAAAGACCCTAAGTGATTGGTATCGACTTAATTTTACGCCATTTTTCTCACGGATTAAAACTAAGTTGCAAAGATGGGCTTTACTCCAATCTCCCCTATCAGCTAAGTTGTGATGATCCAAATCCTATTCCTATTACCCCCAGATAATTTATATTATGAATAATTTACACGTTATTTATCAAGGCAAAAGATATTATAAATGTTTAATCAATTATGTGCCAAATTTCTTTGGAGCAAATCGCGGCATATGATAGCTATTAAAAAATTGTCACAATTAAAGGATTTTGGGGGCCTAGCTTTCCCAGACATTAAGCTATATTAATATGGCCTCTTGGCAAGGAACGGGGTGGACTGGTTTCAGTCCACCGAGGTATTAACTAATCTAAACCTTGGAAAGAGAGTGATTATACCCCGTTTTCATGCAAAGCAATTTTACATTGCACTTTTGTAGAACTCCCAGACAATATTAAAAGGTTTATTAGTATGTACAATGTGGTTAAAGCGTGGCAATGTCATGAAAATATCTCAAAATTAACTTCACATTCTCTCATTATCTCCGATAGAGGGAACCCTAAATTTATAGCTGGATGTAAGCATAAGGTATTCAAAGAGTGGGCGGATAAAGGACTTGATAAGTTAATACAAATTTTTGATCAAAGGTTCAATTTAAGAACCTTTGAAAGTATCGCTAGTGCATTTGATCTCCCCAAGAAGAGTTTTTTCACATACTTCAAGTACGTCACTTTGTTCATAAGAAATTCAAGCTTGGGATTGGGTCAGTAGGCTTTGAACAAATAGGAGGACTATATTAATGTTTAAATCAAGGAAAGCACTCAATTTCATTGCTATATAATAATTTTATTGGCCAAAGCAAGGACCAATTAAAATTGCAAACAATTTATAGGTCATTGGGCAAAATACTTTCCAGGACTCAACGGCGAATCTATCAAGAAGGGTATTAAATGGTTGATTGGAAGCTCCCCCTCTTCGTTCCTCCTGGCATGAATCTTTCTTAAAACTACTTAACAATGCTTTATTTCACCGAAAGATTGGCAGTAATGGTCTCCTGAAAATACTGGAAGATGCTATAAATGTTCATGCTTAAGGCAGATTTGATGCACTGTTTCTGGTTATGCCCAAAAAATAAGACAATTTTGGCAGAAGGTCAACTTCTGGCTAAACAAATTCTGCTCGGAATACTTAGTTCTGGAACTATAAACATCTTTTTCTTAAACACAACAGTTCAGAATTATGATTTGATTAATACTATTATTCTTATAGTCCGCAATTTAATATTAAGAAACTGGAAACAGACGCGACCATTACCTTTCAAGGTATTCCTAGAAGCAGTGAGACAGCAGATTATGTTTGAACAATATAATACCCCAAATTTATATAACAAATCAACTCAACGTTTCTTTAAGAAATGGGTAAAATTAACAGACATATCGCTTCCATAAATTTATACTTACTAGGCATTCCATAAAACAGATTACTTTGAAGGTTTGATACTAAGAGAATTTTCCTGTAGCCTGGTTTTGAGAAGTGGTGGACTAAAAAGGAAGGGAAAAAGGGAGGTAGTCGAATTTTTTTTTTTATTTTTTTTTTTCTTTTCTTTTTTCCCTTCTATTTTTTTTGTCTTCTTTCTATTTCTTTTTCTTTTTTATTTGTATTCAGGTCAATAAGAACGATATGCAGTATTTTTTACTTATTTTGGGTTTTGTGTTTCTTTCATGCTCACAATTCTTAAGCAGCAGGTGGTGTCCAGAAGGCAATGGGCACGGATTTAGAGTAATTGTGTAGGCATAAATGTTATATATCTATCTCTGTTTTTGTATATATGATCTGAAAAAGTATACCCTGCGTGGTGCACAGCGTGAGCAAATGAGCTGTGTTGTAGTTCTTTTGACATTGATGGAAAATTAAATAAACGTGTTAAAAAAAATAAAATAAGCATTAACCCAGCTCTACAGAATTTTGCGGCGCTATACAAATAAATGATGATAATAATAATAATAATAACCCTTTTTAATTATGGAGGTCATTTAAAAGGTCAGTTAACACCTTGTAATTACCAGCCATTTCTGTTGTCTTATCAGTCAAAGTCAAATAAGGGAAGATATGTAGCAGAATTAGCCTTGAGAAGTCAGAAGGGTGTATTTCAAGTTTTGAAAATTAGAAAACTACACAATTTTCAATGCTAAATTACGTAAAAAAGGGAGGGGGGGGGTAATGAAAATAAATTGCAAAGTTGTTTTGTGACACATAATTATGGGTATCTATAGACTTAACTTATACAAATCTGTTGGGTGGGTTTACTGTGCTATAAAACCCAAACAATTCAGACCATTGGTACCCTTGCATTTTAAGAGAGAAACACAAAAAAAATGACTAGAGTTTGCCTAAATGCCTGTTGACAAGCCACAGACCTTTGGACAGATGAAACAAAAGTAGAGCTTTTTGGCAAATTACAACAACTCCGTGTTTACAGAAGGAAAAATTAAACTTTTGAAGAAAAGAACACCATCCCCACCATGAAACATGGAGGAGGCTTAGAGATGCTTTGGGGTTGCAGGACATGGTGAAATCAGAAGACTATCAAGGCATTCTGGAGAAAAACCTACTGTCCAGTGTCAGAAAGCTGTGTCTCAGTCACAGGTCATGGGTCATCCTCCAGCAGGCTAATGACCGAAACATACCTCAAGAAGCACCCAAGAATAGATGAGAAGAAAACAATGGACCATTCCAAAGTGACCTTATGTGAGTCCAGATCTGAATCCTATTGAACATCTGTGGAAGGAGCTGAAGGCTCCCATCAAACCTGAGAGAACTGGAGCAGTTTTATCAAGAAGTATGGGGCAAAATCCCAGTCCAAAAGTGTACAAAGCTACAAAAAGTGCTTAACTGCAGTTATTGTCTCCAAAGTCTGTGGTACAGAATATTAGGTTTTGTCCAAACCATTTTCATTTGTTTTACTGTTTAAAGTAATATGTGAAATCATAAATTAAAAGTGAAGTTTCTGTTACGTTTGAAATAAACAATGGTGGATACCAAATACTTTTGTACATTTTTACTTAGTTCAGAGAAAATTGTGCGTTTTCCTAAAAAAATGTAAGGGTACCAATACTTTCTGCCACGTCTGTATATATTTATAACAAATAGCGTATGTGGCCATTTCAGAGTGTATTGCATATGCCTAATAATAGATCTAGAATTCAATAAGTGCAAACATGTAGCCAATGCACTCAATGCAGTAGAATTACATAATTAACAAGTGCATAATAAAAATACAATGCAATAGCAATTAATCGGAATTTCAAATAAGCAGTAGATTTTTTTTGTGACACATTTATTTTTTCTCCCATTTTCCGGCCCCCTGTATCATGTGACAGACATCAGCCAATCACAGACTAGTATACGTATACCCTGTGAGCTTGTGCACATGCTCAGTAGGATTTTGTTCCCTAGAAAGTGTGAATATAAAAAGATTGTGCAAAATTTGATAATGGAAGTAAATTGGAAAGTGTCTTAAAACTGCTGCTCCATCTGAATCATAAAACTTTATTTTGACGAGTGTCCCTTTAAGAGAAATTGGATTGTGATCAGTGTTTCCTCTAAGGCCAATGTTGTGAGCGGCTGAGCAGTGAAACAGTTAATTAGAGCAATTAGCAAACACTATATAATACAGACTGCAAGGTGTACTTCCCCTATTAAGTGTTTTACTGCTGGGTTGCTCACAAAACTGCCCTTAGAGGGAACACTGATTGTGATCACTTAGTTTGAGCAGGGATCTCCCATCTTCAGTATAGGGTGTTCTACTGGAAAGCCGATTTCAAGAAACACACAAAAACCTGAGATTGTAATCGCCTTGAATTGATAAAAAGCCTACTATCAGCTGAAAACTCCTGAAGAAAAAATTGGCTGATAATTTGTGAATTGACCCCATTGTTGTAAACTCAACTGCAGGCACATAGTGCTCAAAACATAGCATACTCATGAGCATACCTCAGTATTCTGTTATGGAAAGCATCTAAGTTTCAACAAAGATTTTTTTTAAAAAAGAGGTAAATTGGAATTTTTTTCAAAAAATTGTACACTCTAACTCACTGGTTTTCAAATCTGTCCTCAGGCCTCCACAACAGGACAGGTTTTCAGGATTGCCTTGGTTGAGAGCAGGTAAAATAACCATGTCTACTAATTAGCTGATTATTTCACCTGTGCTCTAGTTCAGATATCCTCAAAATGTGGCCTGTTAGGGAGATCTGAGGTTAGGTTTGAAAAACAATGCTCTATCTGTATCATGAAAGTTTAATTTTGACTCCCCTGTTCCTTAAATAATTGGTATGTGTGTGATGGTGACTATATTGAAACA
This sequence comes from Bombina bombina, assembly GCF_027579735.1. Classification (NCBI taxonomy): domain Eukaryota; kingdom Metazoa; phylum Chordata; class Amphibia; order Anura; family Bombinatoridae; genus Bombina; species Bombina bombina. The sequence continues at coordinate 61,707,893 of NC_069506.1, forward strand.
AATAGCTTGAAAAGTATAGAGAAAATGATACTTCTGCTTCTCAATAGTTGCTAAACTTATGTCAGCTACATTTATTTGTCAAGTTTTATTACATTTTGCAGCGCATATATAATTATATATGTTAGCCACTAGATGGTGCTCTTTCAATTCGATTGCATCTCTCAATGAGAATATAAATTTATTCCATAGATCTATTCCATAGATTGGAACTACATTTCCCATGAAGCTCAGCCAGCTTGCCACAATTGATGACCCCTGCCTTAGATGCAATAAAGTTTACATGTGCAAATTTGTGACGAAACAGGGATATTTGTTTAGTTTCCACAAAACAAAGAAATTGTGGTGAAATTAGAAAAGGTTCTTTAGTGCAAGTCATGGGAGCCACCGTGCTAATATCCTATTAGTGGGGCCGGGGATCTGTACGGAAGAGGACCGGGTTAGCGCGTCTCTCCAGCGCGCTTAAGGGAAGTATAAAGCTACAGGTGAACTTTCTCACCTGTAGCTTTGGAACATTTACATTAATTTAACAAAAATAATGTAAATCTTCTAATTTCCCAGAATATTCATTTCAATTGCTTTTTTCAAGACTGCATATGTCTTTATGCCACTATGAGATTTGAGGTCCTACTAGGTAAATTTTACTTTGAAGCTAATTTATGGGAGTGTTATCTATATAGTTCTCAATTTAAATGGGACTTGTATTCTTTTTACATTTTGTATACTGTATTTAGAATATGCTTTTTTATTTATAAATATAAAAACGTATTTCATATTATGGGCCAGATTACAAGTGGAGTGCAAAATTTGGCTTTTGTGAGCGTGATATTTGCACTCCACTCGTAATATCGCACACACAATTGTATGCTGGTATTTGCGTGGAAGCTTTGCACAAACAATGGGAGCCTCGTTCTCATGCTATGAGCATATACATATATATTTACAGGGAACTCACAGTTCCCCATAGACCGCAATGTAAAGTAACTTTTCAGTGACATATTTTTTTAACACCCCACACCCGCAATCTTTTCTTTTTTTTTTACGATAAATCTTTTTATTGAAATCGCAATTAGTACAGTTACATAATCAGTCAATAAAAGGGAATTTCTTTTACAATTATAACTTGACAACAAACACATATAAAAACATTAGTACAAATAGAAAACAGGAGCATATGATCACAGTACTTTCCAGCACAAACCTGCAATCAAAGGCGTTTGGATAGTCTTGGATTTTAAGAAAAGGGAGTTATTTAGTAGGGGGGTGAGGGGGGATATCTGCGTAGATATCAGGTTATCACTAGCCAGTAGTTTATCCCATGTACGAATTGTGGTTGCTATAAAATAGTTGCTCCAAATCTCTAATGGCCTTAATCTTGGCGGAGTCCAACACTGGTCTCCCAAGTTAATTCCACCTGCCAGGTGGGTTTCCATTTGCACCCAGGGCTTTTCAGGGGAAGAATGCTTCCAGGCTACTATGCGTGCCAGGTGTGTTGCTCTATAATAATTTATCAGATTAGGGGCTCCCAGTCCGCCATCTTCTCTATCGAGAAATAGCGTATCTCTGGCCACTCTAGATCTTCTGTGTGACCATATAAACTGGTCAATTTTTTTTTTGCTGTTGTATAAAAAATTGTGTAGGGATATCTATTGGGAGTACTTGAAAAAGGTATAAAAATTTAGGGATAATACTAATTTTTATTGCATTAATACGTCCCATCCAAGAAAGCCGACCCTGTTTGTGCCAGGATTCCAACAGTTTATTGATCTCAACCTGTAAAGGGGTATAATTAAGAGAGAATAATTATTTTTGTGATGCTGATATGTCAATGCCTAGATACTTTATTTTCTTGGCTAGCTGGAAAGAGGCATATGTTGTGATGAAATGTGTTTCTTCAGCAGTTAGATATAGTGATAGGATCAGGGATAGGCAAGGTGTCCGTACACGGACACTGGTGTCCGTGACTGGCCCTTGCAGTGTCCACCACCCATTTTGCAGGGGGCAGGGAGAAGTAGGACAGATGAATGCTGGTCCTGACTCCTTCTTGACAAAGGCGGCACCATGTTTTGCGGGGTTGGGGCCGCACCCAAGGAACGCCACCTAGTAGTGGGATAGTGAGTGAGAGAGAGGGAAGAACCAAGCTGCCTGCAGTGCCGCCTGTGTCAACCACCCGTGACCCGTCCCGATTCCTTGATCTGTGCGGCAGCGTGGTGCTGGTGTCTGTGTGTAGAAGACCGCCGCCTACTCTGATAAACCTTACCTAACCAAATAGGTAACCAACCTTGATGATCATGCGATTAACATCAAGGTGGGTGAGTTGGGTTAGGAGTTGCAGACTCTCAATACAAAAAAAAAAAAGAAAGGTTAGAATTTTGAAAACATTTTATACTAGTATACCACAAGCAGTCTTTATATAAATGTTATTTTAAACTTGTTTGATTAGATGATTAATTTGTACTTGTGGAACTAGACCAGGGGCGCCCAACAAGCAGCCCATTTGACAGCAAAGTGCAGCTCTCCAGACTTATAGAAACTTAGAATGTTTTGGCAGATAGGAACCATTCGGCTCATCTAGTCTGCACAAATTTCTAAATACTTTTATTAGTTCCTGTCCTTATCTTAGCCTTATGCCTATCCCATGCATTTTTACATTTCTTCACTGTCTCTACCACTTCTGCTGGTTGGCTATTCCACCATGCATCCACTACCCTCTCAGTAAAGAGAGTGTTTTGTGATGTTTTTAGTTTGAAATGTACCTTGGTGTCCTTCACTAAAGTCTGTACTTTGGAAATTGTCCGCCACAGTCTTGGTCCGTGCCTATCCCTGGATAGGATCATTGACTTGTTCATATTGACTGAAAAATTGGAAACCAATCTATACTCCTCCAGCTCTCCCAATAAGGCCGGGACTGAGGTGAGGGGTGAGCGCAGGGTGACTATAACATCATCTGCGTATAGGAGACATTTTTGTCACACCCGTAATCTTTAACCCTTAAAGGGACACTGAAACCAAATGTTTTCTTTTTTGATTCAGATAGAGCATGCAATTTTAAGCAACTTTCTAATTTACTCCTATAATCACATTTTCATCATTCTCTTGGTATCTTTATTTGAAAAGCAAGAATGTAAGTTTAGATGCCGGCCCATTT